>NW_028283174.1:0-10000 GCF_059441175.1 Urocampus carinirostris
CCCGCCTAGATGCGTTGATACCGTGGTACCGAGGGCCTTGAGATGTTGCACCGACAGGCACGGCTGCCGTGTCAGCCGCACAGAGTACTGCCTTTCCGATACTGGGCTAGGGGGAGCCCGGATGATGGGAGCCCCCTTTCCAATAAACCGATCACCACTTGTTGTGGAGACCCGGGTGCTAAATGACTTGTAAACGACCTGATTCTGGGTCAGGGTGTCGTACGTAGCAGAGCAGCCGTCATGCTGCGATCTATTGAAAGTCATCCCTCGATCCAACCTTTTGTCGGCCGGTCCCGACCCCTTGCGGGGTCACCAGGGGTCGGGAGGTTCGCCGGTCCCTAAACACAAGCCGAGAATGAACCGCGAGAGGCGGCCACGAGTACTTAAACGCTGGCTGCTGGTTCTCAAACACAGCCCCTAAGTCCCGCGAGCCCCTGGTGACCCTAGCGGGGAAAAAAATACCCGCCAGCCCCTGGTGACCCCAGGGGGAAAAAAGTTGGAACAATTTCTAAGTCCCGCAAGCCCCTGGTGACCCCAGGGGGAAAAAAGTTGGAACCATTTCTAAGTCCCGCGAGCCCCTGGTGACCCTGGTGGGGAAAAACCCCGCGAGCCCCTGGTGACCCGACGAGCGAAAATTCCCCCCAACCAGCGCAAGTCCCTAACCCAAGCCGGAAGACGAACCACAAGAGGCGGCAGCCAGTCCCCAAACGCAAGCCAGGAGACGAACCACAAGAGGCGCCAGCCAGTCCCCAAACACAAGCCGGGGACCGGCCCACAAGAGGCGGCAGCCAGTCCCCAAACGCAAGCTCCCGCGAGCCCCTGGTGACCCGACGAGCGAAAATTCCCCCCAACCAGCGCAAGTCCCTAACCCAAGCCGGAAGACGAACCACAAGAGGCGGCAGCCAGTCCCCAAACGCAAGCCAGGGACCGGCCCACAGGAGGCTGCAGCCAGTCCCCAAACACAAGCCGGGGACCGGCCCACAAGAGGCGGCAGCCAGTCCCCAAACGCAAGCTCCCGCGAGCCCCTGGTGACCCGACGAGCGAAAATTCCCCCCAACCAGCGCAAGTCCCTAACCCAAGCCGGAAGACGAACCACAAGAGGCGGCAGCCAGTCCCCAAACGCAAGCCAGGAGACGAACCACAAGAGGCGGCAGCCAGTCCCCAAACACCAGCCGGGGACCGGCCCACAAGAGGCGGCAGCCGGTCCCCAAACACCAGCCGGGGACCGGCCCACAAGAGGCGGCAGCCGGTCCCCAAACACCAGCCGGGGACCGGCCCACAAGAGGCGGCAGCCGGTCCCCAAACACCGGCCGGGGACCGGCCCACAGGAGGCGGCAGCCGGTCCCCAAACACCAGCCGGGGACCGGCCCACAGGAGGCGGCAGCCGGTCCCCAAACACCAGCCGGGGACCGGCCCACAGGAGGCGGCAGCCGGTCCCCAAACACCAGCCGGGGACCGGCCCACAGGAGGCGGCAGCCGGTCCCCAAACACCAGCCGGGGACCGGCCCACAGGAGGCGGCAGCCGGTCCCCAAACACCAGCCGGGGACCGGCCCACAGGAGGCGGCAGCCGGTCCCCAAACACCAGCCGGGGACCGGCCCACAAGAGGCGGCAGCCGGTCCCCAAACACCAGCCGGGGACCGGCCCACAGGAGGCGGCAGCCAGTCCCCAAACACTGGCCGGGGAGTGGCACAAATTCTAAGTCCCACGAGCCCCTGGTGACCCGACAATCGGACTTAGTGCAATTTTCCAAGTGCTGCAAGCCAATGTTGGCCCGACAAGTCCCCAAACGGCAGCCCGGTTTTGAGCCACTAGTGTCGGCCTATAAGTCCCCAAACACCGGCCCGGTTTTACGACCACTAGTCCCCCAACACTAGCCCGGGATTCAGCCACTAGTGGCGGGCACAATTCCCCAAACACCGGCCCGGATTTCAGCCACTAGTGGCGGGCACAAGTCCCCCAACACTAGCCCAGTTCTCAGCCACTAGTGGCGGGCACAATTCCCCAAACACCGGTCCGATAATACGCGCGCATATCCCCAAACACCGGCCCGATAATACGCGCACAATTCCCCAAACACCGGCGCGGATTTCAGCCACTATTGGCGGGCACAAGTCCCCCAACACTAGCCCGGGATTCAGCCACTAGTGGCGGGCACGATTCCCCAAACACCGGTCCGATAATACGCGCGCATATCCCCAAACACCGGCCCGATAATACGCGCACAATTCCCCAAACACCGGCGCGGATTTCAGCCACTAGTGGCGGGCACAAGTCCCCCAACACTAGCCAAGTTCTCAGCCACTAGTGGCGGGCACAATTCCCCAAACACCGGCCCGATAATACGCGCACAATTCCCCAAACACCGGCGCGGATTTCAGCCACTATTGGCGGGCACAAGTCCCCCAACACTAGCCCGGGATTCAGCCACTAGTGGCGGGCACGATTCCCCAAACACCGGTCCGATAATACGCGCGCATATCCCCAAACACCGGCCCGATAATACGCGCACAATTCCCCAAACACCGGCGCGGATTTCAGCCACTAGTGGCGGGCACAAGTCCCCCAACACTAGCCAAGTTCTCAGCCACTAGTGGCGGGCACAATTCCCCAAACACCGGTCCGATAATACGCGCGCATATCCCCAAACACCGGCCCGATAATACGCGCACAATTCCCCAAACACCGGCGCGGATTTCAGCCACTAGTGGCGGGCACAAGTCCCCCAACACTAGCCCGGGATTCAGCCACTAGTGGCGGGCACAATTCCCCAAACACCGGTCCGATAATACGCGCGCATATCCCCAAACACCGGCCCGATAATACGCGCACAATTCCCCAAACACCGGCGCGGATTTCAGCCACTATTGGCGGGCACAAGTCCCCCAACACTAGCCCGGGATTCAGCCACTAGTGGCGGGCACGATTCCCCAAACACCGGTCCGATAATACGCGCGCATATCCCCAAACACCGGCCCGATAATACGCGCACAATTCCCCAAACACCGGCCCGGATTTCAGCCACTAGTGGCGGGCACAAGTCCCCCAACACTAGCCAAGTTCTCAGCCACTAGTGGCGGGCACGATTCCCCAAACACCGGTCCGATAATACGCGCGCATATCCCCAAACACCGGCCCGATAATACGCGCACAATTCCCCAAACACCGGCCCGGATTTCAGCCACTAGTGGCGGGCACAAGTCCCCAAACACTAGCCAAGTTCTCAGCCACTAGTGGCGGGCACAATTCCCCAAACACCGGTCCGATAATACGCGCGCATATCCCCAAACACCGGCCCGATAATACGCGCACAATTCCCCAAACACCGGCCCGATAATACGCGCGCAATTCCCCAAACACCGGCCCGATAATACGCGCGCAATTCCCCAAACACCGGCCCGATAATACGCGCACATTTCCCCAAACACCGGCGCGGATTTCAGCCACTATTGGCGGGCACAAGTCCCCCAACACTAGCCCGGGATTCAGCCACTATTGGCGGGCACAAGTCCCCCAACACTAGCCCGGGATTCAGCCACTAGTGGCGGGCACGATTCCCCAAACACCGGCCCGGCGCTGAGTTTATGGCCTCCGAAAGGCCCATACATTCAGACGGGTCCATGTATTTTCAGTTTTCCGTAGCAGGTGTGATTGTTTGTTTAATTAGGTAGTTTGTGTTGGTGACGGTGTTCCTAACTGTGGTGGCTTGTTTGTAGAATGTGGGGCCCTGCGTTTGTGTTATGTTGATTTCTGGTAATTTACTTTTTACTAAGTAGTCTTTCAGGTTTTTGTTTCTTTTAAAGGCTGAGATGATTTTGTAATCTTGGATTATGCTTGTGTTCTGTAGTGTCTGATTTATATTTTGTCCATTCATTCAGACGGGTCCATGTATTTTCAGCGACAGCCGCAGTACCGCCAAAATCCATGCAGCGGCGCTGGATTTATGGCCTCCGAAAGGCCCATTCATTCAGACGGGTCCATGTATTTTCAGCGACAGCCGCAGTACCGCCAAAATCCATGCAGAGGCGCTGAGTTTATGGCCTCCGAAAGGCCCATTCATTCAGACGGGTCCATGTATTTTCAGCGACAGCAGCAGTACCGCCAAAATCCATGCAGCGGCGCTGTATTTATGGCCTCCGAAAGGCCCATTCATTACCAACGGGGCTGCAGTAGCATCCCGCGGCCACGCAGGGGCAGATATTGTGAGGGAATTACATGGTAGTGGACGGAGCGCCCATGCATTTCCAATGGGAGTGCAGTACCTCAAAAATCCGCTCCAAGCCACCGAACTTGAGGGCCCGACGTTCCCTCAACACTAGCCCAGTGCAATCGACATTTCGTTCTGTGTACATTGTTACACAGAATGACAATACAAGGGAATTATTATTATTATTATTATTATTATGTATTCAGCCACTAGTGGCGGGCACAATACCCCAAACACTGGCCCGGCGCTGGCTGAGTTTATGGCCTCCGAAAGGCCCATACATTCAGACGGGTCCATGTATTTTCAGTTTTCCGTAGCAGGTGTGATTGTTTGTTTAATTAGGTAGTTTGTGTTGGTGACGGTGTTCCTAACTGTGGTGGCTTGTTTGTAGAATGTGGGGCCCTGCGTTTGTGTTATGTTGATTTCTGGTAATTTACTTTTTACTAAGTAGTCTTTCAGGTTTTTGTTTCTTTTAAAGGCTGAGATGATTTTGTAATCTTGGATTATGCTTGTGTTCTGTAGTGTCTGATTTATATTTTGTCCATTCATTCAGACGGGTCCATGTATTTTCAGCGACAGCCGCAGTACCGCCAAAATCCATGCAGCGGCGCTGAGTTTATGGCCTCCGAAAGGCCCATTCATTCAGACGGGTCCATGTATTTTCAGCGACAGCCGCAGTACCGCCAAAATCCATGCAGCGGCGCTGGGTTTATGGAATCCGAAAGGCCCATTCATTCAGACGGGTCCATGTATTTTCAACGACAGCCGCAGTACCGCCAAAATCCATGCAGCGGCGCTGTATTTATGGCCTCCGAAAGGCCCATTCATTCCCAACGGGGCAGCAGTAGCATCGCGCGGCCACGCGGGGGCAGATATTGTGAGGGAATTACATTGTAGTGGACGGAGCGCCCATGTATTCCTATGGGCAATGCATTTCCAATGGGAGTGCAGTACCTCAAAAATCCGCTAGAGGGCCCCGAACTTGAGGGCCCGGCGTTCCCTCAAGTGCCGATTTTATACCCCCTTCTCCAGCCGACAGCCAGAATTATATTAGGGACTCGCAATTTTGAGAGGTGAGCACCAGGGCTAATCAGCGGCCACCCGTGACCATTGAGTCCGACAGAGCAGAGGCTAGGGGCGGCCTCGCATCTCGCAATTACCGAGGGAAGATGCCGGTTCTCGAAAAATTTCTAAGTTTTTCAAATTTTAAAGTATTGAAGTATTTAGGGCGCTTCCCGCGGCCCTGGCTTTTGCATGTACCCCTCTAAGCTCCGGTTCTCGAAAAATGTCTAAGTTTTTCAAACTTTAAAGTATTGAAGCCGGACTTCCGCGGAGGCTGACAGGGGGCCTCCATCGAAGCACCCTTCACCCCCGGGTGAGCCGGCGTCGGCCCACGGGCCTGCCGGTTCCCCAACTGAGCGATTGGCACACGAGACCCGCCTCGGAGGGCCCACGTCGGCCGGCGCAAGCCGGTGTTCGGGCGTGCGGCTCCTCCGGCTTTGCGGGTCAAGCTCCAGCGCCGAGGATACTAGGCAAACGTTGGGCCCCCCCGAGCCGAGTGGATACCCGCCTCAGAAAGAGCTGGGGCGGTACGTACGGACGGCCTCACTAAGAGGGAACGGAAGCTACTAAAGCACACGTATAACTGTCCGATGTGCGAACGAAAGTGAGGCCGGACGAATCCGATACGAGTTACGAGTGAGGCGGGATCCACGGCTGGCACTCGCGGGGCCCTCTTGCGAAACCATGCCTCGGCGTGAACCTTTTGGCGGCAGAACCAAGACGAACCGAGGTCGAGCTTCCGTCTCGAGCCACACCCAGACGTCCGACCGTCGCGGAGCCCGACGCCACGCGTGCTAGGGCTCCGCGCGAAACATCGTTTCACGACACCCGCTCGTCAGCCCGTCCGAACGTATACGAGTGTCGCGCGGCCCCCCGGGCCCGGCTGTAGCCACAGCCTCGTCCCGGACCAGGGCCGCACCGCCACCAGCAGCGCCCCCCCGGCGGCAGACGCACTCTGGTTGATCCTGCCAGTAGCATATGCTTGTTTTCAAGATTAAGCCATGCATGTCTAAGTACGAATGGCCAGTACAGTGAAACTGCGAACGGCTCATTAAATCAGTTATGGTTCCTTTGATCGCTCCACCGTTACTTGGATAACTGTGGCAAATCCAGAGCTAATACATGCAAACGAGCGCCGACTCGCGGGCGGGGCTCCGGCCTCGCCCCGGGGACGCGTGCATTTATCAGACACAAAAACCCACGCGGTGTCCGGCGGGCGGGGGCTCAGCCGTCGCGCGCGTCCCCCGCGTCCGGCCTCCGCCTCTCCGGGCGGGGGCGTAAGCGGCGCGGGCGGCTCCGCGCGCGCGCCGGTCCTCGTTCCGCCGGCCCGGCCCCCCCTTTGTGTTGACTCAGGATAACCTCGTGCCGATCGCTCGCCCACCCGAGGCGGCGACGACTCATTCGAATGTCTGCCCTATCAACTTTCGATGGTAGACTCTGCGCCTACCATGGTGACCACGGGTAACGGGGAATCAGGGTTCGATTCCGGAGAGGGAGCATGAGAAACGGCTACCACATCCAAGGAAGGCAGCAGGCGCGCAAATTACCCACTCCCGACACGGGGAGGTAGTGACGAAAAATAACAATACGGGACTCGTTCGAGTCTCCGTAATTGGAATGAGCCGAACACAAACCCATCGGCCAGCATCCATTGGAGGGCAAGTCTGGTGCCAGCAGCCGCGGTAATTCCAGCTCCAATAGCGTATTTTAAAGTTGCTGCAGTTAAAAAGCTCCTAGTTGGACCCCGGGACGCGAGCTGACGGTCCGCCGCGAGGCGTGCATCCGTCTGTCCCAGCCCCTGCCTCTCGGCAAAAGCCCCCGTGATGCCCTTCGCTGGGTGTCACTCGCGGGGCCCGAAGCGTTTACTTTGAGGAAATTAGAGTGTTCAAAGCAGGCCACACGGCCGCCCCTGCATATCGCAGCTGGGAATAATGGAATAGGACTCCGGTTCTATTTTGTGGGTTGTCATGAACTGGGGCCATGATTAAGAGGGACGGCCGGGGGCATTCGTACTGCGCCGCTAGAGGTGAAATTCTTGGACCGGCGCAAGACGGACGAGAGCGAAAGCATTTGCCAAGAATGTTTTCATTAATCAAGAACGAAAGTCGGAGGTTCGAAGACGATCAGATACCGTCCTAGTTCCGACCATAAACGATGCCGACTCGCGATCCGGCGGCGTTATTCCCATGACCCGCCGAGCAGCACCCGGGAAACCGACCAAGTGTCTGGGTTCCGGGGGGAGTATTGTTGCAAAGCTGAAACTTAAAGGAATTGACGGAAGGGCACCACCAGGAGTGGAGCATGCGGCTTAATTTGACTCAACACGGGAAACCTCACCCGGCCCGGACACGGAAAGGATTGACAGATTGAAGGCTCTTTCTCGATACCGTGGGTGGTGGTGCATGGCCGTTCGTAGTTGGTGGAGCGATTTGTCTGGTTAATTCCGATAACGAACGAGACTCAAACATACTAAATAGTACCGCGGCCCCCCGCGCGGTCGGCGGCAGAAAACTTCTTAGAGGGACAAGTGGCTCTCAGCCACACGAGAATGAGCAATAACAGGTCTGTGATGCCCTTAGATGTCCGGGGCTGCACGCGCGCCACACTGAGCGTATAAGCGCGTCGTCTATCCCCGCGCCGGCAGGCGCGGGTAATCCTATGAACCCCGCTCGTGACAGGGCCTGGGGATTGCAATTATTTCCCACCAACGAAGAATTCCCAGTAAGCGCGGGTCATTAGCCTGCGTTGATTAAGTCCCTGCCCTTTGTACACACCGCCCGTCGCTACTACCGATCGGATGGCTTAGTGAGGTCCTCGGATAGTCCCCGCCGGGGCCGGCCCCGGCTCCGGCGGTGTGCCAGAAGACGGTCGAACTTGACTATCTAGAGGAAGTAAAAGTCGTAACAAGGTTTCTGTAGGTGAACCTGCAGAAGGATCATTAACGTACGAGCGGCAGCAGATCCGCCTCGGTACACCCCCGACGAGCCAGACGCCGAGGGCGGCGGGTCGTCGCAGGCGGAGGAAGAGGGTAGACCGGGACGGGACGGGACGGGGGGCGCGGCGCGGGTCACTCCCGGGCCGCGCGTCGGAGCGAGTTCGGCGGGCGCCACGCGGCGCGGCGCGACGCGAGAAAAGGCGGCGGGCGATGTCGCGCTACCTCCGTGCGAGCGGGGTAGCGCGCTCGTCCGACGACCCCAGTAGCGCGGCGCGGCGCGACGACAGGCGACCGCCAGCGACGGGCGAAAGGCGGCGGCCGTGCGCGGGACCCCCGTAACCGGGGAATCCCCCTATGCCGACGACCCTAGCTCGGCGCGGTTCTCGCGCTTCCGGCGCGCGCTTCCGGGGCGGCACTCGCCTCGACGACCTCCCGTCCTTTAAAGGTAACGGTTCGGGCCGGCGCCCCGGCGTCCGTCCGCCCGTCGGTGTCGCGTGTCCGTGCGGCGCGGGGCTGCTCTCGGCGAGGGTCGCCGAGCAAGCGGATCCCCGCACGGATCACAACGGCCGTATGGCGGCGGCGTCGGGACGCCCGCCCGAGACGAAGGTTCAGGGCGACGAAACGGTGCTCCCACCGGCTACCTTTTTCCCCGGCCAAACGCGTCCGTCGGCCGGAGCCCTCGAGGGGCCGCGTAGCGCGCGCGTGGGCCGGCCCCCGGACACCGGAGTTCCTCCCGGGGCTCCGGACACCGGGGGTTCGGTTCCGCGCGGTCCGCCGCGGTCTCCTCTGTCCATCCATAGTCCGGGCAGGCCGCGGCCGGGTCGGGGGCCAGTCCCCCCTCGGTGTCAGCGCGGTCGCGCCGCCCTTGTAAACCAAACCCACTCGCTGACGGGTAGCAACACCCAAAGCGTCGCTTCGCGGCGCGGCGGGGCTTCCAAGTCGGATGGCCTTCCGGGGTCCGGGTAGGAGACGCCGGGGGCCGGCCTCAGCGCCGAGCCCCCGACCTACCCGGCGAGTCCGGTCGCCGAGTCGTGTCAGGCCCGAGCGGGAGACGCCGGGCGCCGGCCTCAGCGCCGAGCGCCCGACCTACCCGGGCCGACGCACGTCTCGGGCGCCGTCGCGGCCCCGAGCGGGAGACGCCGGGCGCCGGCCTCAGCGCCGCGCGCCCGACCCGCTCGGCTCGTCGCGGCGTCGCGCGTATCGCGCCCGTCGGTAACCGCGCCGCGGGTTAGGGGCTCGCTCGCGGGAGCGACCGAACGGCACCCGCGGCGCGTTCGTCTCCGGTACAAACCCTGTCGTGAATTTGTCTCCGATCGTCCCGGGCGGACGTAAAAGGGCCCAAACGTACGACTCTTAGCGGTGGATCACTCGGCTCGTGCGTCGATGAAGAACGCAGCTAGCTGCGAGAACTAATGTGATTTGCAGGACACATTGATCATCGACACTTTGAACGCACATTGCGGCCCCGGTTTTACCCCGGGGCCACGCCTGTCTGAGCGGCGCTTTCCAATCGATCGGACGCGGGCCGGGCCCTCCGCGACATTCCGCCGGTCCGTCCGGCGGGTGGCGCGAGAACCCGGTCCGCGCGGGCGAGGCTCGGGCCCTCCGCGACATTCCGCCGGTCCGCCCGGCGGGTGGCGCGCGACCCGTGTCCCCGCCCACTCCGCGGCTGGGGTTTCGCAGGGACCCCCGTCCCTTCGTACCCTCAAATACAGACTCGGGCGGCGCTCCGTGTCCGTCCGCCCGTCGGTGTCGCGCGTCCGCGCGTCCGGAGGTGCTTCTCGGCTGCCGGTGAGT
>NW_028283174.1:17500-25000 GCF_059441175.1 Urocampus carinirostris
CCACTAGTGGCGGGCACAAGTCCCCCAACACTAGCCCGGGATTCAGCCACTAGTGGCGGGCACAATTCCCCAAACACCGGTCCGATAATACGCGCGCATATCCCCAAACACCGGCCCGATAATACGCGCACAATTCCCCAAACACCGGCGCGGATTTCAGCCACTAGTGGCGGGCACAAGTCCCCCAACACTAGCCAAGTTCTCAGCCACTAGTGGCGGGCACAATTCCCCAAACACCGGTCCGATAATACGCGCGCATATCCCCAAACACCGGCCCGATAATACGCGCACAATTCCCCAAACACCGGCGCGGATTTCAGCCACTATTGGCGGGCACAAGTCCCCCAACACTAGCCCGGGATTCAGCCACTAGTGGCGGGCACGATTCCCCAAACACCGGTCCGATAATACGCGCGCATATCCCCAAACACCGGCCCGATAATACGCGCACAATTCCCCAAACACCGGCGCGGATTTCAGCCACTAGTGGCGGGCACAAGTCCCCCAACACTAGCCAAGTTCTCAGCCACTAGTGGCGGGCACAATTCCCCAAACACCGGTCCGATAATACGCGCGCATATCCCCAAACACCGGCCCGATAATACGCGCACAATTCCCCAAACACCGGCGCGGATTTCAGCCACTATTGGCGGGCACAAGTCCCCCAACACTAGCCCGGGATTCAGCCACTAGTGGCGGGCACGATTCCCCAAACACCGGTCCGATAATACGCGCGCATATCCCCAAACACCGGCCCGATAATACGCGCACAATTCCCCAAACACCGGCGCGGATTTCAGCCACTAGTGGCGGGCACAAGTCCCCCAACACTAGCCAAGTTCTCAGCCACTAGTGGCGGGCACAATTCCCCAAACACCGGCCCGATAATACGCGCACAATTCCCCAAACACCGGCGCGGATTTCAGCCACTATTGGCGGGCACAAGTCCCCCAACACTAGCCCGGGATTCAGCCACTAGTGGCGGGCACGATTCCCCAAACACCGGTCCGATAATACGCGCGCATATCCCCAAACACCGGCCCGATAATACGCGCACAATTCCCCAAACACCGGCGCGGATTTCAGCCACTAGTGGCGGGCACAAGTCCCCCAACACTAGCCAAGTTCTCAGCCACTAGTGGCGGGCACAATTCCCCAAACACCGGTCCGATAATACGCGCGCATATCCCCAAACACCGGCCCGATAATACGCGCACAATTCCCCAAACACCGGCGCGGATTTCAGCCACTAGTGGCGGGCACAAGTCCCCCAACACTAGCCCGGGATTCAGCCACTAGTGGCGGGCACGATTCCCCAAACACCGGTCCGATAATACGCGCGCATATCCCCAAACACCGGCCCGATAATACGCGCACAATTCCCCAAACACCGGCGCGGATTTCAGCCACTAGTGGCGGGCACAAGTCCCCCAACACTAGCCAAGTTCTCAGCCACTAGTGGCGGGCACAATTCCCCAAACACCGGTCCGATAATACGCGCGCATATCCCCAAACACCGGCCCGATAATACGCGCACAATTCCCCAAACACCGGCGCGGATTTCAGCCACTAGTGGCGGGCACAAGTCCCCCAACACTAGCCCGGGATTCAGCCACTAGTGGCGGGCACAATTCCCCAAACACCGGTCCGATAATACGCGCGCATATCCCCAAACACCGGCCCGATAATACGCGCACAATTCCCCAAACACCGGCGCGGATTTCAGCCACTATTGGCGGGCACAAGTCCCCCAACACTAGCCCGGGATTCAGCCACTAGTGGCGGGCACGATTCCCCAAACACCGGTCCGATAATACGCGCGCATATCCCCAAACACCGGCCCGATAATACGCGCACAATTCCCCAAACACCGGCCCGGATTTCAGCCACTAGTGGCGGGCACAAGTCCCCCAACACTAGCCAAGTTCTCAGCCACTAGTGGCGGGCACGATTCCCCAAACACCGGTCCGATAATACGCGCGCATATCCCCAAACACCGGCCCGATAATACGCGCACAATTCCCCAAACACCGGCCCGGATTTCAGCCACTAGTGGCGGGCACAAGTCCCCAAACACTAGCCAAGTTCTCAGCCACTAGTGGCGGGCACAATTCCCCAAACACCGGTCCGATAATACGCGCGCATATCCCCAAACACCGGCCCGATAATACGCGCACAATTCCCCAAACACCGGCCCGATAATACGCGCGCAATTCCCCAAACACCGGCCCGATAATACGCGCGCAATTCCCCAAACACCGGCCCGATAATACGCGCACATTTCCCCAAACACCGGCGCGGATTTCAGCCACTATTGGCGGGCACAAGTCCCCCAACACTAGCCCGGGATTCAGCCACTATTGGCGGGCACAAGTCCCCCAACACTAGCCCGGGATTCAGCCACTAGTGGCGGGCACGATTCCCCAAACACCGGCCCGGCGCTGAGTTTATGGCCTCCGAAAGGCCCATACATTCAGACGGGTCCATGTATTTTCAGTTTTCCGTAGCAGGTGTGATTGTTTGTTTAATTAGGTAGTTTGTGTTGGTGACGGTGTTCCTAACTGTGGTGGCTTGTTTGTAGAATGTGGGGCCCTGCGTTTGTGTTATGTTGATTTCTGGTAATTTACTTTTTACTAAGTAGTCTTTCAGGTTTTTGTTTCTTTTAAAGGCTGAGATGATTTTGTAATCTTGGATTATGCTTGTGTTCTGTAGTGTCTGATTTATATTTTGTCCATTCATTCAGACGGGTCCATGTATTTTCAGCGACAGCCGCAGTACCGCCAAAATCCATGCAGCGGCGCTGGATTTATGGCCTCCGAAAGGCCCATTCATTCAGACGGGTCCATGTATTTTCAGCGACAGCCGCAGTACCGCCAAAATCCATGCAGAGGCGCTGAGTTTATGGCCTCCGAAAGGCCCATTCATTCAGACGGGTCCATGTATTTTCAGCGACAGCAGCAGTACCGCCAAAATCCATGCAGCGGCGCTGTATTTATGGCCTCCGAAAGGCCCATTCATTACCAACGGGGCTGCAGTAGCATCCCGCGGCCACGCAGGGGCAGATATTGTGAGGGAATTACATGGTAGTGGACGGAGCGCCCATGCATTTCCAATGGGAGTGCAGTACCTCAAAAATCCGCTCCAAGCCACCGAACTTGAGGGCCCGACGTTCCCTCAACACTAGCCCAGTGCAATCGACATTTCGTTCTGTGTACATTGTTACACAGAATGACAATACAAGGGAATTATTATTATTATTATTATTATTATGTATTCAGCCACTAGTGGCGGGCACAATACCCCAAACACTGGCCCGGCGCTGGCTGAGTTTATGGCCTCCGAAAGGCCCATACATTCAGACGGGTCCATGTATTTTCAGTTTTCCGTAGCAGGTGTGATTGTTTGTTTAATTAGGTAGTTTGTGTTGGTGACGGTGTTCCTAACTGTGGTGGCTTGTTTGTAGAATGTGGGGCCCTGCGTTTGTGTTATGTTGATTTCTGGTAATTTACTTTTTACTAAGTAGTCTTTCAGGTTTTTGTTTCTTTTAAAGGCTGAGATGATTTTGTAATCTTGGATTATGCTTGTGTTCTGTAGTGTCTGATTTATATTTTGTCCATTCATTCAGACGGGTCCATGTATTTTCAGCGACAGCCGCAGTACCGCCAAAAAATCCATGCAGCGGCGCTGAGTTTATGGCCTCCGAAAGGCCCATTCATTCAGACGGGTCCATGTATTTTCAGCGACAGCCGCAGTACCGCCAAAATCCATGCAGCGGCGCTGGGTTTATGGAATCCGAAAGGCCCATTCATTCAGACGGGTCCATGTATTTTCAACGACAGCCGCAGTACCGCCAAAATCCATGCAGCGGCGCTGTATTTATGGCCTCCGAAAGGCCCATTCATTCCCAACGGGGCAGCAGTAGCATCGCGCGGCCACGCGGGGGCAGATATTGTGAGGGAATTACATTGTAGTGGACGGAGCGCCCATGTATTCCTATGGGCAATGCATTTCCAATGGGAGTGCAGTACCTCAAAAATCCGCTAGAGGGCCCCGAACTTGAGGGCCCGGCGTTCCCTCAAGTGCCGATTTTATACCCCCTTCTCCAGCCGACAGCCAGAATTATATTAGGGACTCGCAATTTTGAGAGGTGAGCACCAGGGCTAATCAGCGGCCACCCGTGACCATTGAGTCCGACAGAGCAGAGGCTAGGGGCGGCCTCGCATCTCGCAATTACCGAGGGAAGATGCCGGTTCTCGAAAAATTTCTAAGTTTTTCAAATTTTAAAGTATTGAAGTATTTAGGGCGCTTCCCGCGGCCCTGGCTTTTGCATGTACCCCTCTAAGCTCCGGTTCTCGAAAAATGTCTAAGTTTTTCAAACTTTAAAGTATTGAAGCCGGACTTCCGCGGAGGCTGACAGGGGGCCTCCATCGAAGCACCCTTCACCCCCGGGTGAGCCGGCGTCGGCCCACGGGCCTGCCGGTTCCCCAACTGAGCGATTGGCACACGAGACCCGCCTCGGAGGGCCCACGTCGGCCGGCGCAAGCCGGTGTTCGGGCGTGCGGCTCCTCCGGCTTTGCGGGTCAAGCTCCAGCGCCGAGGATACTAGGCAAACGTTGGGCCCCCCCGAGCCGAGTGGATACCCGCCTCAGAAAGAGCTGGGGCGGTACGTACGGACGGCCTCACTAAGAGGGAACGGAAGCTACTAAAGCACACGTATAACTGTCCGATGTGCGAACGAAAGTGAGGCCGGACGAATCCGATACGAGTTACGAGTGAGGCGGGATCCACGGCTGGCACTCGCGGGGCCCTCTTGCGAAACCATGCCTCGGCGTGAACCTTTTGGCGGCAGAACCAAGACGAACCGAGGTCGAGCTTCCGTCTCGAGCCACACCCAGACGTCCGACCGTCGCGGAGCCCGACGCCACGCGTGCTAGGGCTCCGCGCGAAACATCGTTTCACGACACCCGCTCGTCAGCCCGTCCGAACGTATACGAGTGTCGCGCGGCCCCCCGGGCCCGGCTGTAGCCACAGCCTCGTCCCGGACCAGGGCCGCACCGCCACCAGCAGCGCCCCCCCGGCGGCAGACGCACTCTGGTTGATCCTGCCAGTAGCATATGCTTGTTTTCAAGATTAAGCCATGCATGTCTAAGTACGAATGGCCAGTACAGTGAAACTGCGAACGGCTCATTAAATCAGTTATGGTTCCTTTGATCGCTCCACCGTTACTTGGATAACTGTGGCAAATCCAGAGCTAATACATGCAAACGAGCGCCGACTCGCGGGCGGGGCTCCGGCCTCGCCCCGGGGACGCGTGCATTTATCAGACACAAAAACCCACGCGGTGTCCGGCGGGCGGGGGCTCAGCCGTCGCGCGCGTCCCCCGCGTCCGGCCTCCGCCTCTCCGGGCGGGGGCGTAAGCGGCGCGGGCGGCTCCGCGCGCGCCGGTCCTCGTTCCGCCGGCCCGGCCCCCCCTTTGTGTTGACTCAGGATAACCTCGTGCCGATCGCTCGCCCACCCGAGGCGGCGACGACTCATTCGAATGTCTGCCCTATCAACTTTCGATGGTAGACTCTGCGCCTACCATGGTGACCACGGGTAACGGGGAATCAGGGTTCGATTCCGGAGAGGGAGCATGAGAAACGGCTACCACATCCAAGGAAGGCAGCAGGCGCGCAAATTACCCACTCCCGACACGGGGAGGTAGTGACGAAAAATAACAATACGGGACTCGTTCGAGTCTCCGTAATTGGAATGAGCCGAACACAAACCCATCGGCCAGCATCCATTGGAGGGCAAGTCTGGTGCCAGCAGCCGCGGTAATTCCAGCTCCAATAGCGTATTTTAAAGTTGCTGCAGTTAAAAAGCTCCTAGTTGGACCCCGGGACGCGAGCTGACGGTCCGCCGCGAGGCGTGCATCCGTCTGTCCCAGCCCCTGCCTCTCGGCAAAAGCCCCCGTGATGCCCTTCGCTGGGTGTCACTCGCGGGGCCCGAAGCGTTTACTTTGAGGAAATTAGAGTGTTCAAAGCAGGCCACACGGCCGCCCCTGCATATCGCAGCTGGGAATAATGGAATAGGACTCCGGTTCTATTTTGTGGGTTGTCATGAACTGGGGCCATGATTAAGAGGGACGGCCGGGGGCATTCGTACTGCGCCGCTAGAGGTGAAATTCTTGGACCGGCGCAAGACGGACGAGAGCGAAAGCATTTGCCAAGAATGTTTTCATTAATCAAGAACGAAAGTCGGAGGTTCGAAGACGATCAGATACCGTCCTAGTTCCGACCATAAACGATGCCGACTCGCGATCCGGCGGCGTTATTCCCATGACCCGCCGAGCAGCACCCGGGAAACCGACCAAGTGTCTGGGTTCCGGGGGGAGTATTGTTGCAAAGCTGAAACTTAAAGGAATTGACGGAAGGGCACCACCAGGAGTGGAGCATGCGGCTTAATTTGACTCAACACGGGAAACCTCACCCGGCCCGGACACGGAAAGGATTGACAGATTGAAGGCTCTTTCTCGATACCGTGGGTGGTGGTGCATGGCCGTTCGTAGTTGGTGGAGCGATTTGTCTGGTTAATTCCGATAACGAACGAGACTCAAACATACTAAATAGTACCGCGGCCCCCCGCGCGGTCGGCGGCAGAAAACTTCTTAGAGGGACAAGTGGCTCTCAGCCACACGAGAATGAGCAATAACAGGTCTGTGATGCCCTTAGATGTCCGGGGCTGCACGCGCGCCACACTGAGCGTATAAGCGCGTCGTCTATCCCCGCGCCGGCAGGCGCGGGTAATCCTATGAACCCCGCTCGTGACAGGGCCTGGGGATTGCAATTATTTCCCACCAACGAGGAATTCCCAGTAAGCGCGGGTCATTAGCCTGCGTTGATTAAGTCCCTGCCCTTTGTACACACCGCCCGTCGCTACTACCGATCGGATGGCTTAGTGAGGTCCTCGGATAGTCCCCGCCGGGGCCGGCCCCGGCTCCGGCGGCTTGTGCCAGAAGACGGTCGAACTTGACTATCTAGAGGAAGTAAAAGTCGTAACAAGGTTTCTGTAGGTGAACCTGCAGAAGGATCATTAACGTACGAGCGGCAGCAGATCCGCCTCGGTACACCCCCGACGAGCCAGACGCCGAGGGCGGCGGGTCGTCGCAGGCGGAGGAAGAGGGTAGACCGGGACGGGACGGGACGGGGGGCGCGGCGCGGGTCACTCCCGGGCCGCGCGTCGGAGCGAGTTCGGCGGGCGCCACGCGGCGCGGCGCGACGCGAGAAAAGGCGGCGGGCGATGTCGCGCTACCTCCGTGCGAGCGGGGTAGCGCGCTCGTCCGACGACCCCAGTAGCGCGGCGCGGCGCGACGACAGGCGACCGCCAGCGACGGGCGAAAGGCGGCGGCCGTGCGCGGGACCCCCGTAACCGGGGAATCCCCCTATGCCGACGACCCTAGCTCGGCGCGGTTCTCGCGCTTCCGGCGCGCGCTTCCGGGGCGGCACTCGCCTCGACGAC
>NW_028283174.1:32500-37500 GCF_059441175.1 Urocampus carinirostris
CCAAACACCAGCCGGGGACCGGCCCACAGGAGGCGGCAGCCAGTCCCCAAACACTGGCCGGGGAGTGGCACAAATTCTAAGTCCCACGAGCCCCTGGTGACCCGACAATCGGACTTAGTGCAATTTTCCAAGTGCTGCAAGCCAATGTTGGCCCGACAAGTCCCCAAACGGCAGCCCGGTTTTGAGCCACTAGTGTCGGCCTATAAGTCCCCAAACACCGGCCCGGTTTTACGACCACTAGTCCCCCAACACTAGCCCGGGATTCAGCCACTAGTGGCGGGCACAATTCCCCAAACACCGGCCCGGATTTCAGCCACTAGTGGCGGGCACAAGTCCCCCAACACTAGCCCAGTTCTCAGCCACTAGTGGCGGGCACAATTCCCCAAACACCGGTCCGATAATACGCGCGCATATCCCCAAACACCGGCCCGATAATACGCGCACAATTCCCCAAACACCGGCGCGGATTTCAGCCACTATTGGCGGGCACAAGTCCCCCAACACTAGCCCGGGATTCAGCCACTAGTGGCGGGCACGATTCCCCAAACACCGGTCCGATAATACGCGCGCATATCCCCAAACACCGGCCCGATAATACGCGCACAATTCCCCAAACACCGGCGCGGATTTCAGCCACTAGTGGCGGGCACAAGTCCCCCAACACTAGCCAAGTTCTCAGCCACTAGTGGCGGGCACAATTCCCCAAACACCGGCCCGATAATACGCGCACAATTCCCCAAACACCGGCGCGGATTTCAGCCACTATTGGCGGGCACAAGTCCCCCAACACTAGCCCGGGATTCAGCCACTAGTGGCGGGCACGATTCCCCAAACACCGGTCCGATAATACGCGCGCATATCCCCAAACACCGGCCCGATAATACGCGCACAATTCCCCAAACACCGGCGCGGATTTCAGCCACTAGTGGCGGGCACAAGTCCCCCAACACTAGCCAAGTTCTCAGCCACTAGTGGCGGGCACAATTCCCCAAACACCGGTCCGATAATACGCGCGCATATCCCCAAACACCGGCCCGATAATACGCGCACAATTCCCCAAACACCGGCGCGGATTTCAGCCACTAGTGGCGGGCACAAGTCCCCCAACACTAGCCCGGGATTCAGCCACTAGTGGCGGGCACAATTCCCCAAACACCGGTCCGATAATACGCGCGCATATCCCCAAACACCGGCCCGATAATACGCGCACAATTCCCCAAACACCGGCGCGGATTTCAGCCACTATTGGCGGGCACAAGTCCCCCAACACTAGCCCGGGATTCAGCCACTAGTGGCGGGCACGATTCCCCAAACACCGGTCCGATAATACGCGCGCATATCCCCAAACACCGGCCCGATAATACGCGCACAATTCCCCAAACACCGGCCCGGATTTCAGCCACTAGTGGCGGGCACAAGTCCCCCAACACTAGCCAAGTTCTCAGCCACTAGTGGCGGGCACGATTCCCCAAACACCGGTCCGATAATACGCGCGCATATCCCCAAACACCGGCCCGATAATACGCGCACAATTCCCCAAACACCGGCCCGGATTTCAGCCACTAGTGGCGGGCACAAGTCCCCAAACACTAGCCAAGTTCTCAGCCACTAGTGGCGGGCACAATTCCCCAAACACCGGTCCGATAATACGCGCGCATATCCCCAAACACCGGCCCGATAATACGCGCACAATTCCCCAAACACCGGCCCGATAATACGCGCGCAATTCCCCAAACACCGGCCCGATAATACGCGCGCAATTCCCCAAACACCGGCCCGATAATACGCGCACATTTCCCCAAACACCGGCGCGGATTTCAGCCACTATTGGCGGGCACAAGTCCCCCAACACTAGCCCGGGATTCAGCCACTATTGGCGGGCACAAGTCCCCCAACACTAGCCCGGGATTCAGCCACTAGTGGCGGGCACGATTCCCCAAACACCGGCCCGGCGCTGAGTTTATGGCCTCCGAAAGGCCCATACATTCAGACGGGTCCATGTATTTTCAGTTTTCCGTAGCAGGTGTGATTGTTTGTTTAATTAGGTAGTTTGTGTTGGTGACGGTGTTCCTAACTGTGGTGGCTTGTTTGTAGAATGTGGGGCCCTGCGTTTGTGTTATGTTGATTTCTGGTAATTTACTTTTTACTAAGTAGTCTTTCAGGTTTTTGTTTCTTTTAAAGGCTGAGATGATTTTGTAATCTTGGATTATGCTTGTGTTCTGTAGTGTCTGATTTATATTTTGTCCATTCATTCAGACGGGTCCATGTATTTTCAGCGACAGCCGCAGTACCGCCAAAATCCATGCAGCGGCGCTGTATTTATGGCCTCCGAAAGGCCCATTCATTCAGACGGGTCCATGTATTTTCAGCGACAGCCGCAGTACCGCCAAAATCCATGCAGAGGCGCTGAGTTTATGGCCTCCGAAAGGCCCATTCATTCAGACGGGTCCATGTATTTTCAGCGACAGCAGCAGTACCGCCAAAATCCATGCAGCGGCGCTGTATTTATGGCCTCCGAAAGGCCCATTCATTACCAACGGGGCTGCAGTAGCATCCCGCGGCCACGCAGGGGCAGATATTGTGAGGGAATTACATGGTAGTGGACGGAGCGCCCATGCATTTCCAATGGGAGTGCAGTACCTCAAAAATCCGCTCCAAGCCACCGAACTTGAGGGCCCGACGTTCCCTCAACACTAGCCCAGTGCAATCGACATTTCGTTCTGTGTACATTGTTACACAGAATGACAATACAAGGGAATTATTATTATTATTATTATTATTATGTATTCAGCCACTAGTGGCGGGCACAATACCCCAAACACTGGCCCGGCGCTGGCTGAGTTTATGGCCTCCGAAAGGCCCATACATTCAGACGGGTCCATGTATTTTCAGTTTTCCGTAGCAGGTGTGATTGTTTGTTTAATTAGGTAGTTTGTGTTGGTGACGGTGTTCCTAACTGTGGTGGCTTGTTTGTAGAATGTGGGGCCCTGCGTTTGTGTTATGTTGATTTCTGGTAATTTACTTTTTACTAAGTAGTCTTTCAGGTTTTTGTTTCTTTTAAAGGCTGAGATGATTTTGTAATCTTGGATTATGCTTGTGTTCTGTAGTGTCTGATTTATATTTTGTCCATTCATTCAGACGGGTCCATGTATTTTCAGCGACAGCCGCAGTACCGCCAAAATCCATGCAGCGGCGCTGAGTTTATGGCCTCCGAAAGGCCCATTCATTCAGACGGGTCCATGTATTTTCAGCGACAGCCGCAGTACCGCCAAAATCCATGCAGCGGCGCTGGGTTTATGGAATCCGAAAGGCCCATTCATTCAGACGGGTCCATGTATTTTCAACGACAGCCGCAGTACCGCCAAAATCCATGCAGCGGCGCTGTATTTATGGCCTCCGAAAGGCCCATTCATTCCCAACGGGGCAGCAGTAGCATCGCGCGGCCACGCGGGGGCAGATATTGTGAGGGAATTACATTGTAGTGGACGGAGCGCCCATGTATTCCTATGGGCAATGCATTTCCAATGGGAGTGCAGTACCTCAAAAATCCGCTAGAGGGCCCCGAACTTGAGGGCCCGGCGTTCCCTCAAGTGCCGATTTTATACCCCCTTCTCCAGCCGACAGCCAGAATTATATTAGGGACTCGCAATTTTGAGAGGTGAGCACCAGGGCTAATCAGCGGCCACCCGTGACCATTGAGTCCGACAGAGCAGAGGCTAGGGGCGGCCTCGCATCTCGCAATTACCGAGGGAAGATGCCGGTTCTCGAAAAATTTCTAAGTTTTTCAAATTTTAAAGTATTGAAGTATTTAGGGCGCTTCCCGCGGCCCTGGCTTTTGCATGTACCCCTCTAAGCTCCGGTTCTCGAAAAATGTCTAAGTTTTTCAAACTTTAAAGTATTGAAGCCGGACTTCCGCGGAGGCTGACAGGGGGCCTCCATCGAAGCACCCTTCACCCCCGGGTGAGCCGGCGTCGGCCCACGGGCCTGCCGGTTCCCCAACTGAGCGATTGGCACACGAGACCCGCCTCGGAGGGCCCACGTCGGCCGGCGCAAGCCGGTGTTCGGGCGTGCGGCTCCTCCGGCTTTGCGGGTCAAGCTCCAGCGCCGAGGATACTAGGCAAACGTTGGGCCCCCCCGAGCCGAGTGGATACCCGCCTCAGAAAGAGCTGGGGCGGTACGTACGGACGGCCTCACTAAGAGGGAACGGAAGCTACTAAAGCACACGTATAACTGTCCGATGTGCGAACGAAAGTGAGGCCGGACGAATCCGATACGAGTTACGAGTGAGGCGGGATCCACGGCTGGCACTCGCGGGGCCCTCTTGCGAAACCATGCCTCGGCGTGAACCTTTTGGCGGCAGAACCAAGACGAACCGAGGTCGAGCTTCCGTCTCGAGCCACACCCAGACGTCCGACCGTCGCGGAGCCCGACGCCACGCGTGCTAGGGCTCCGCGCGAAACATCGTTTCACGACACCCGCTCGTCAGCCCGTCCGAACGTATACGAGTGTCGCGCGGCCCCCCGGGCCCGGCTGTAGCCACAGCCTCGTCCCGGACCAGGGCCGCACCGCCACCAGCAGCGCCCCCCCGGCGGCAGACGCACTCTGGTTGATCCTGCCAGTAGCATATGCTTGTTTTCAAGATTAAGCCATGCATGTCTAAGTACGAATGGCCAGTACAGTGAAACTGCGAACGGCTCATTAAATCAGTTATGGTTCCTTTGATCGCTCCACCGTTACTTGGATAACTGTGGCAAATCCAGAGCTAATACATGCAAACGAGCGCCGACTCGCGGGCGGGGCTCCGGCCTCGCCCCGGGGACGGGTGCATTTATCAGACACAAAAACCCACGCGGTGTCCGGCGGGCGGGGGCTCAGCCGTCGCGCGCGTCCCCCGCGTCCGGCCTCCGCCTCTCCGGGCGGGGGCGTAAGCGGCGCGGGCGGCTCCGCGCGCGCCGGTCCTCGTTCCGCCGGCCCGGCCCCCCCTTTGTGTTGACTCAGGA
>NW_028283174.1:47500-50000 GCF_059441175.1 Urocampus carinirostris
CACAAGTCCCCCAACACTAGCCCGGGATTCAGCCACTAGTGGCGGGCACGATTCCCCAAACACCGGTCCGATAATACGCGCGCATATCCCCAAACACCGGCCCGATAATACGCGCACAATTCCCCAAACACCGGCGCGGATTTCAGCCACTAGTGGCGGGCACAAGTCCCCCAACACTAGCCAAGTTCTCAGCCACTAGTGGCGGGCACAATTCCCCAAACACCGGCCCGATAATACGCGCACAATTCCCCAAACACCGGCGCGGATTTCAGCCACTATTGGCGGGCACAAGTCCCCCAACACTAGCCCGGGATTCAGCCACTAGTGGCGGGCACGATTCCCCAAACACCGGTCCGATAATACGCGCGCATATCCCCAAACACCGGCCCGATAATACGCGCACAATTCCCCAAACACCGGCGCGGATTTCAGCCACTAGTGGCGGGCACAAGTCCCCCAACACTAGCCAAGTTCTCAGCCACTAGTGGCGGGCACAATTCCCCAAACACCGGTCCGATAATACGCGCGCATATCCCCAAACACCGGCCCGATAATACGCGCACAATTCCCCAAACACCGGCGCGGATTTCAGCCACTAGTGGCGGGCACAAGTCCCCCAACACTAGCCCGGGATTCAGCCACTAGTGGCGGGCACAATTCCCCAAACACCGGTCCGATAATACGCGCGCATATCCCCAAACACCGGCCCGATAATACGCGCACAATTCCCCAAACACCGGCGCGGATTTCAGCCACTATTGGCGGGCACAAGTCCCCCAACACTAGCCCGGGATTCAGCCACTAGTGGCGGGCACGATTCCCCAAACACCGGTCCGATAATACGCGCGCATATCCCCAAACACCGGCCCGATAATACGCGCACAATTCCCCAAACACCGGCCCGGATTTCAGCCACTAGTGGCGGGCACAAGTCCCCCAACACTAGCCAAGTTCTCAGCCACTAGTGGCGGGCACGATTCCCCAAACACCGGTCCGATAATACGCGCGCATATCCCCAAACACCGGCCCGATAATACGCGCACAATTCCCCAAACACCGGCCCGGATTTCAGCCACTAGTGGCGGGCACAAGTCCCCAAACACTAGCCAAGTTCTCAGCCACTAGTGGCGGGCACAATTCCCCAAACACCGGTCCGATAATACGCGCGCATATCCCCAAACACCGGCCCGATAATACGCGCACAATTCCCCAAACACCGGCCCGATAATACGCGCGCAATTCCCCAAACACCGGCCCGATAATACGCGCGCAATTCCCCAAACACCGGCCCGATAATACGCGCACATTTCCCCAAACACCGGCGCGGATTTCAGCCACTATTGGCGGGCACAAGTCCCCCAACACTAGCCCGGGATTCAGCCACTATTGGCGGGCACAAGTCCCCCAACACTAGCCCGGGATTCAGCCACTAGTGGCGGGCACGATTCCCCAAACACCGGCCCGGCGCTGAGTTTATGGCCTCCGAAAGGCCCATACATTCAGACGGGTCCATGTATTTTCAGTTTTCCGTAGCAGGTGTGATTGTTTGTTTAATTAGGTAGTTTGTGTTGGTGACGGTGTTCCTAACTGTGGTGGCTTGTTTGTAGAATGTGGGGCCCTGCGTTTGTGTTATGTTGATTTCTGGTAATTTACTTTTTACTAAGTAGTCTTTCAGGTTTTTGTTTCTTTTAAAGGCTGAGATGATTTTGTAATCTTGGATTATGCTTGTGTTCTGTAGTGTCTGATTTATATTTTGTCCATTCATTCAGACGGGTCCATGTATTTTCAGCGACAGCCGCAGTACCGCCAAAATCCATGCAGCGGCGCTGGATTTATGGCCTCCGAAAGGCCCATTCATTCAGACGGGTCCATGTATTTTCAGCGACAGCCGCAGTACCGCCAAAATCCATGCAGAGGCGCTGAGTTTATGGCCTCCGAAAGGCCCATTCATTCAGACGGGTCCATGTATTTTCAGCGACAGCAGCAGTACCGCCAAAATCCATGCAGCGGCGCTGTATTTATGGCCTCCGAAAGGCCCATTCATTACCAACGGGGCTGCAGTAGCATCCCGCGGCCACGCAGGGGCAGATATTGTGAGGGAATTACATGGTAGTGGACGGAGCGCCCATGCATTTCCAATGGGAGTGCAGTACCTCAAAAATCCGCTCCAAGCCACCGAACTTGAGGGCCCGACGTTCCCTCAACACTAGCCCAGTGCAATCGACATTTCGTTCTGTGTACATTGTTACACAGAATGACAATACAAGGGAATTATTATTATTATTATTATTATTATGTATTCAGCCACTAGTGGCGGGCACAATACCCCAAACACTGGCCCGGCGCTGGCTGAGTTTATGGCCTCCGAAAGGCCCATACATTCAGACGGGTCCATGTATTTTCAGTTTTCCGTAGCAGGTGTGATTGTTTGTTTAATTAGGTAGTTTGTGTTGGTGACGGTGTTCCTAACTGTGGTGGCTTGTTTGTAGAATGTGGGGCC
>NW_028283174.1:62500-70000 GCF_059441175.1 Urocampus carinirostris
GCGGGCACAATTCCCCAAACACCGGTCCGATAATACGCGCGCATATCCCCAAACACCGGCCCGATAATACGCGCACAATTCCCCAAACACCGGCGCGGATTTCAGCCACTAGTGGCGGGCACAAGTCCCCCAACACTAGCCCGGGATTCAGCCACTAGTGGCGGGCACAATTCCCCAAACACCGGTCCGATAATACGCGCGCATATCCCCAAACACCGGCCCGATAATACGCGCACAATTCCCCAAACACCGGCGCGGATTTCAGCCACTATTGGCGGGCACAAGTCCCCCAACACTAGCCCGGGATTCAGCCACTAGTGGCGGGCACGATTCCCCAAACACCGGTCCGATAATACGCGCGCATATCCCCAAACACCGGCCCGATAATACGCGCACAATTCCCCAAACACCGGCCCGGATTTCAGCCACTAGTGGCGGGCACAAGTCCCCCAACACTAGCCAAGTTCTCAGCCACTAGTGGCGGGCACGATTCCCCAAACACCGGTCCGATAATACGCGCGCATATCCCCAAACACCGGCCCGATAATACGCGCACAATTCCCCAAACACCGGCCCGGATTTCAGCCACTAGTGGCGGGCACAAGTCCCCAAACACTAGCCAAGTTCTCAGCCACTAGTGGCGGGCACAATTCCCCAAACACCGGTCCGATAATACGCGCGCATATCCCCAAACACCGGCCCGATAATACGCGCACAATTCCCCAAACACCGGCCCGATAATACGCGCGCAATTCCCCAAACACCGGCCCGATAATACGCGCGCAATTCCCCAAACACCGGCCCGATAATACGCGCACATTTCCCCAAACACCGGCGCGGATTTCAGCCACTATTGGCGGGCACAAGTCCCCCAACACTAGCCCGGGATTCAGCCACTATTGGCGGGCACAAGTCCCCCAACACTAGCCCGGGATTCAGCCACTAGTGGCGGGCACGATTCCCCAAACACCGGCCCGGCGCTGAGTTTATGGCCTCCGAAAGGCCCATACATTCAGACGGGTCCATGTATTTTCAGTTTTCCGTAGCAGGTGTGATTGTTTGTTTAATTAGGTAGTTTGTGTTGGTGACGGTGTTCCTAACTGTGGTGGCTTGTTTGTAGAATGTGGGGCCCTGCGTTTGTGTTATGTTGATTTCTGGTAATTTACTTTTTACTAAGTAGTCTTTCAGGTTTTTGTTTCTTTTAAAGGCTGAGATGATTTTGTAATCTTGGATTATGCTTGTGTTCTGTAGTGTCTGATTTATATTTTGTCCATTCATTCAGACGGGTCCATGTATTTTCAGCGACAGCCGCAGTACCGCCAAAATCCATGCAGCGGCGCTGGATTTATGGCCTCCGAAAGGCCCATTCATTCAGACGGGTCCATGTATTTTCAGCGACAGCCGCAGTACCGCCAAAATCCATGCAGAGGCGCTGAGTTTATGGCCTCCGAAAGGCCCATTCATTCAGACGGGTCCATGTATTTTCAGCGACAGCAGCAGTACCGCCAAAATCCATGCAGCGGCGCTGTATTTATGGCCTCCGAAAGGCCCATTCATTACCAACGGGGCTGCAGTAGCATCCCGCGGCCACGCAGGGGCAGATATTGTGAGGGAATTACATGGTAGTGGACGGAGCGCCCATGCATTTCCAATGGGAGTGCAGTACCTCAAAAATCCGCTCCAAGCCACCGAACTTGAGGGCCCGACGTTCCCTCAACACTAGCCCAGTGCAATCGACATTTCGTTCTGTGTACATTGTTACACAGAATGACAATACAAGGGAATTATTATTATTATTATTATTATTATGTATTCAGCCACTAGTGGCGGGCACAATACCCCAAACACTGGCCCGGCGCTGGCTGAGTTTATGGCCTCCGAAAGGCCCATACATTCAGACGGGTCCATGTATTTTCAGTTTTCCGTAGCAGGTGTGATTGTTTGTTTAATTAGGTAGTTTGTGTTGGTGACGGTGTTCCTAACTGTGGTGGCTTGTTTGTAGAATGTGGGGCCCTGCGTTTGTGTTATGTTGATTTCTGGTAATTTACTTTTTACTAAGTAGTCTTTCAGGTTTTTGTTTCTTTTAAAGGCTGAGATGATTTTGTAATCTTGGATTATGCTTGTGTTCTGTAGTGTCTGATTTATATTTTGTCCATTCATTCAGACGGGTCCATGTATTTTCAGCGACAGCCGCAGTACCGCCAAAATCCATGCAGCGGCGCTGAGTTTATGGCCTCCGAAAGGCCCATTCATTCAGACGGGTCCATGTATTTTCAGCGACAGCCGCAGTACCGCCAAAATCCATGCAGCGGCGCTGGGTTTATGGAATCCGAAAGGCCCATTCATTCAGACGGGTCCATGTATTTTCAACGACAGCCGCAGTACCGCCAAAATCCATGCAGCGGCGCTGTATTTATGGCCTCCGAAAGGCCCATTCATTCCCAACGGGGCAGCAGTAGCATCGCGCGGCCACGCGGGGGCAGATATTGTGAGGGAATTACATTGTAGTGGACGGAGCGCCCATGTATTCCTATGGGCAATGCATTTCCAATGGGAGTGCAGTACCTCAAAAATCCGCTAGAGGGCCCCGAACTTGAGGGCCCGGCGTTCCCTCAAGTGCCGATTTTATACCCCCTTCTCCAGCCGACAGCCAGAATTATATTAGGGACTCGCAATTTTGAGAGGTGAGCACCAGGGCTAATCAGCGGCCACCCGTGACCATTGAGTCCGACAGAGCAGAGGCTAGGGGCGGCCTCGCATCTCGCAATTACCGAGGGAAGATGCCGGTTCTCGAAAAATTTCTAAGTTTTTCAAATTTTAAAGTATTGAAGTATTTAGGGCGCTTCCCGCGGCCCTGGCTTTTGCATGTACCCCTCTAAGCTCCGGTTCTCGAAAAATGTCTAAGTTTTTCAAACTTTAAAGTATTGAAGCCGGACTTCCGCGGAGGCTGACAGGGGGCCTCCATCGAAGCACCCTTCACCCCCGGGTGAGCCGGCGTCGGCCCACGGGCCTGCCGGTTCCCCAACTGAGCGATTGGCACACGAGACCCGCCTCGGAGGGCCCACGTCGGCCGGCGCAAGCCGGTGTTCGGGCGTGCGGCTCCTCCGGCTTTGCGGGTCAAGCTCCAGCGCCGAGGATACTAGGCAAACGTTGGGCCCCCCCGAGCCGAGTGGATACCCGCCTCAGAAAGAGCTGGGGCGGTACGTACGGACGGCCTCACTAAGAGGGAACGGAAGCTACTAAAGCACACGTATAACTGTCCGATGTGCGAACGAAAGTGAGGCCGGACGAATCCGATACGAGTTACGAGTGAGGCGGGATCCACGGCTGGCACTCGCGGGGCCCTCTTGCGAAACCATGCCTCGGCGTGAACCTTTTGGCGGCAGAACCAAGACGAACCGAGGTCGAGCTTCCGTCTCGAGCCACACCCAGACGTCCGACCGTCGCGGAGCCCGACGCCACGCGTGCTAGGGCTCCGCGCGAAACATCGTTTCACGACACCCGCTCGTCAGCCCGTCCGAACGTATACGAGTGTCGCGCGGCCCCCCGGGCCCGGCTGTAGCCACAGCCTCGTCCCGGACCAGGGCCGCACCGCCACCAGCAGCGCCCCCCCGGCGGCAGACGCACTCTGGTTGATCCTGCCAGTAGCATATGCTTGTTTTCAAGATTAAGCCATGCATGTCTAAGTACGAATGGCCAGTACAGTGAAACTGCGAACGGCTCATTAAATCAGTTATGGTTCCTTTGATCGCTCCACCGTTACTTGGATAACTGTGGCAAATCCAGAGCTAATACATGCAAACGAGCGCCGACTCGCGGGCGGGGCTCCGGCCTCGCCCCGGGGACGCGTGCATTTATCAGACACAAAAACCCACGCGGTGTCCGGCGGGCGGGGGCTCAGCCGTCGCGCGCGTCCCCCGCGTCCGGCCTCCGCCTCTCCGGGCGGGGGCGTAAGCGGCGCGGGCGGCTCCGCGCGCGCCGGTCCTCGTTCCGCCGGCCCGGCCCCCCCTTTGTGTTGACTCAGGATAACCTCGTGCCGATCGCTCGCCCACCCGAGGCGGCGACGACTCATTCGAATGTCTGCCCTATCAACTTTCGATGGTAGACTCTGCGCCTACCATGGTGACCACGGGTAACGGGGAATCAGGGTTCGATTCCGGAGAGGGAGCATGAGAAACGGCTACCACATCCAAGGAAGGCAGCAGGCGCGCAAATTACCCACTCCCGACACGGGGAGGTAGTGACGAAAAATAACAATACGGGACTCGTTCGAGTCTCCGTAATTGGAATGAGCCGAACACAAACCCATCGGCCAGCATCCATTGGAGGGCAAGTCTGGTGCCAGCAGCCGCGGTAATTCCAGCTCCAATAGCGTATTTTAAAGTTGCTGCAGTTAAAAAGCTCCTAGTTGGACCCCGGGACGCGAGCTGACGGTCCGCCGCGAGGCGTGCATCCGTCTGTCCCAGCCCCTGCCTCTCGGCAAAAGCCCCCGTGATGCCCTTCGCTGGGTGTCACTCGCGGGGCCCGAAGCGTTTACTTTGAGGAAATTAGAGTGTTCAAAGCAGGCCACACGGCCGCCCCTGCATATCGCAGCTGGGAATAATGGAATAGGACTCCGGTTCTATTTTGTGGGTTGTCATGAACTGGGGCCATGATTAAGAGGGACGGCCGGGGGCATTCGTACTGCGCCGCTAGAGGTGAAATTCTTGGACCGGCGCAAGACGGACGAGAGCGAAAGCATTTGCCAAGAATGTTTTCATTAATCAAGAACGAAAGTCGGAGGTTCGAAGACGATCAGATACCGTCCTAGTTCCGACCATAAACGATGCCGACTCGCGATCCGGCGGCGTTATTCCCATGACCCGCCGAGCAGCACCCGGGAAACCGACCAAGTGTCTGGGTTCCGGGGGGAGTATTGTTGCAAAGCTGAAACTTAAAGGAATTGACGGAAGGGCACCACCAGGAGTGGAGCATGCGGCTTAATTTGACTCAACACGGGAAACCTCACCCGGCCCGGACACGGAAAGGATTGACAGATTGAAGGCTCTTTCTCGATACCGTGGGTGGTGGTGCATGGCCGTTCGTAGTTGGTGGAGCGATTTGTCTGGTTAATTCCGATAACGAACGAGACTCAAACATACTAAATAGTACCGCGGCCCCCCGCGCGGTCGGCGGCAGAAAACTTCTTAGAGGGACAAGTGGCTCTCAGCCACACGAGAATGAGCAATAACAGGTCTGTGATGCCCTTAGATGTCCGGGGCTGCACGCGCGCCACACTGAGCGTATAAGCGCGTCGTCTATCCCCGCGCCGGCAGGCGCGGGTAATCCTATGAACCCCGCTCGTGACAGGGCCTGGGGATTGCAATTATTTCCCACCAACGAGGAATTCCCAGTAAGCGCGGGTCATTAGCCTGCGTTGATTAAGTCCCTGCCCTTTGTACACACCGCCCGTCGCTACTACCGATCGGATGGCTTAGTGAGGTCCTCGGATAGTCCCCGCCGGGGCCGGCCCCGGCTCCGGCGGTGTGCCAGAAGACGGTCGAACTTGACTATCTAGAGGAAGTAAAAGTCGTAACAAGGTTTCTGTAGGTGAACCTGCAGAAGGATCATTAACGTACGAGCGGCAGCAGATCCGCCTCGGTACACCCCCGACGAGCCAGACGCCGAGGGCGGCGGGTCGTCGCAGGCGGAGGAAGAGGGTAGACCGGGACGGGACGGGACGGGGGGCGCGGCGCGGGTCACTCCCGGGCCGCGCGTCGGAGCGAGTTCGGCGGGCGCCACGCGGCGCGGCGCGACGCGAGAAAAGGCGGCGGGCGATGTCGCGCTACCTCCGTGCGAGCGGGGTAGCGCGCTCGTCCGACGACCCCAGTAGCGCGGCGCGGCGCGACGACAGGCGACCGCCAGCGACGGGCGAAAGGCGGCGGCCGTGCGCGGGACCCCCGTAACCGGGGAATCCCCCTATGCCGACGACCCTAGCTCGGCGCGGTTCTCGCGCTTCCGGCGCGCGCTTCCGGGGCGGCACTCGCCTCGACGACCTCCCGTCCTTTAAAGGTAACGGTTCGGGCCGGCGCCCCGGCGTCCGTCCGCCCGTCGGTGTCGCGTGTCCGTGCGGCGCGGGGCTGCTCTCGGCGAGGGTCGCCGAGCAAGCGGATCCCCGCACGGATCACAACGGCCGTATGGCGGCGGCGTCGGGACGCCCGCCCGAGACGAAGGTTCAGGGCGACGAAACGGTGCTCCCACCGGCTACCTTTTTCCCCGGCCAAACGCGTCCGTCGGCCGGAGCCCTCGAGGGGCCGCGTAGCGCGCGCGTGGGCCGGCCCCCGGACACCGGAGTTCCTCCCGGGGCTCCGGACACCGGGGGTTCGGTTCCGCGCGGTCCGCCGCGGTCTCCTCTGTCCATCCATAGTCCGGGCAGGCCGCGGCCGGGTCGGGGGCCAGTCCCCCCTCGGTGTCAGCGCGGTCGCGCCGCCCTTGTAAACCAAACCCACTCGCTGACGGGTAGCAACACCCAAAGCGTCGCTTCGCGGCGCGGCGGGGCTTCCAAGTCGGATGGCCTTCCGGGGTCCGGGTAGGAGACGCCGGGGGCCGGCCTCAGCGCCGAGCCCCCGACCTACCCGGCGAGTCCGGTCGCCGAGTCGTGTCAGGCCCGAGCGGGAGACGCCGGGCGCCGGCCTCAGCGCCGAGCGCCCGACCTACCCGGGCCGACGCACGTCTCGGGCGCCGTCGCGGCCCCGAGCGGGAGACGCCGGGCGCCGGCCTCAGCGCCGCGCGCCCGACCCGCTCGGCTCGTCGCGGCGTCGCGCGTATCGCGCCCGTCGGTAACCGCGCCGCGGGTTAGGGGCTCGCTCGCGGGAGCGACCGAACGGCACCCGCGGCGCGTTCGTCTCCGGTACAAACCCTGTCGTGAATTTGTCTCCGATCGTCCCGGGCGGACGTAAAAGGGCCCAAACGTACGACTCTTAGCGGTGGATCACTCGGCTCGTGCGTCGATGAAGAACGCAGCTAGCTGCGAGAACTAATGTGATTTGCAGGACACATTGATCATCGACACTTTGAACGCACATTGCGGCCCCGGTTTTACCCCGGGGCCACGCCTGTCTGAGCGGCGCTTTCCAATCGATCGGACGCGGGCCGGGCCCTCCGCGACATTCCGCCGGTCCGTCCGGCGGGTGGCGCGAGAACCCGGTCCGCGCGGGCGAGGCTCGGGCCCTCCGCGACATTCCGCCGGTCCGCCCGGCGGGTGGCGCGCGACCCGTGTCCCCGCCCACTCCGCGGCTGGGGTTTCGCAGGGACCCCCGTCCCTTCGTACCCTCAAATACAGACTCGGGCGGCGCTCCGTGTCCGTCCGCCCGTCGGTGTCGCGCGTCCGCGCGTCCGGAGGTGCTTCTCGGCTGCCGGTGAGTACGGCTGGTACTTAGCATACCGAGAAGGTGCTCCGCGCGCGCGGCTCCGCGCGGCGGCCCGTATGGCGGCGGCGCTCGGCGCCCTCCTCAGGTAAAG
>NW_028283174.1:77500-85000 GCF_059441175.1 Urocampus carinirostris
CGATTCCCCAAACACCGGTCCGATAATACGCGCGCATATCCCCAAACACCGGCCCGATAATACGCGCACAATTCCCCAAACACCGGCCCGGATTTCAGCCACTAGTGGCGGGCACAAGTCCCCAAACACTAGCCAAGTTCTCAGCCACTAGTGGCGGGCACAATTCCCCAAACACCGGTCCGATAATACGCGCGCATATCCCCAAACACCGGCCCGATAATACGCGCACAATTCCCCAAACACCGGCCCGATAATACGCGCGCAATTCCCCAAACACCGGCCCGATAATACGCGCGCAATTCCCCAAACACCGGCCCGATAATACGCGCACATTTCCCCAAACACCGGCGCGGATTTCAGCCACTATTGGCGGGCACAAGTCCCCCAACACTAGCCCGGGATTCAGCCACTATTGGCGGGCACAAGTCCCCCAACACTAGCCCGGGATTCAGCCACTAGTGGCGGGCACGATTCCCCAAACACCGGCCCGGCGCTGAGTTTATGGCCTCCGAAAGGCCCATACATTCAGACGGGTCCATGTATTTTCAGTTTTCCGTAGCAGGTGTGATTGTTTGTTTAATTAGGTAGTTTGTGTTGGTGACGGTGTTCCTAACTGTGGTGGCTTGTTTGTAGAATGTGGGGCCCTGCGTTTGTGTTATGTTGATTTCTGGTAATTTACTTTTTACTAAGTAGTCTTTCAGGTTTTTGTTTCTTTTAAAGGCTGAGATGATTTTGTAATCTTGGATTATGCTTGTGTTCTGTAGTGTCTGATTTATATTTTGTCCATTCATTCAGACGGGTCCATGTATTTTCAGCGACAGCCGCAGTACCGCCAAAATCCATGCAGCGGCGCTGGATTTATGGCCTCCGAAAGGCCCATTCATTCAGACGGGTCCATGTATTTTCAGCGACAGCCGCAGTACCGCCAAAATCCATGCAGAGGCGCTGAGTTTATGGCCTCCGAAAGGCCCATTCATTCAGACGGGTCCATGTATTTTCAGCGACAGCAGCAGTACCGCCAAAATCCATGCAGCGGCGCTGTATTTATGGCCTCCGAAAGGCCCATTCATTACCAACGGGGCTGCAGTAGCATCCCGCGGCCACGCAGGGGCAGATATTGTGAGGGAATTACATGGTAGTGGACGGAGCGCCCATGCATTTCCAATGGGAGTGCAGTACCTCAAAAATCCGCTCCAAGCCACCGAACTTGAGGGCCCGACGTTCCCTCAACACTAGCCCAGTGCAATCGACATTTCGTTCTGTGTACATTGTTACACAGAATGACAATACAAGGGAATTATTATTATTATTATTATTATTATGTATTCAGCCACTAGTGGCGGGCACAATACCCCAAACACTGGCCCGGCGCTGGCTGAGTTTATGGCCTCCGAAAGGCCCATACATTCAGACGGGTCCATGTATTTTCAGTTTTCCGTAGCAGGTGTGATTGTTTGTTTAATTAGGTAGTTTGTGTTGGTGACGGTGTTCCTAACTGTGGTGGCTTGTTTGTAGAATGTGGGGCCCTGCGTTTGTGTTATGTTGATTTCTGGTAATTTACTTTTTACTAAGTAGTCTTTCAGGTTTTTGTTTCTTTTAAAGGCTGAGATGATTTTGTAATCTTGGATTATGCTTGTGTTCTGTAGTGTCTGATTTATATTTTGTCCATTCATTCAGACGGGTCCATGTATTTTCAGCGACAGCCGCAGTACCGCCAAAATCCATGCAGCGGCGCTGAGTTTATGGCCTCCGAAAGGCCCATTCATTCAGACGGGTCCATGTATTTTCAGCGACAGCCGCAGTACCGCCAAAATCCATGCAGCGGCGCTGGGTTTATGGAATCCGAAAGGCCCATTCATTCAGACGGGTCCATGTATTTTCAACGACAGCCGCAGTACCGCCAAAATCCATGCAGCGGCGCTGTATTTATGGCCTCCGAAAGGCCCATTCATTCCCAACGGGGCAGCAGTAGCATCGCGCGGCCACGCGGGGGCAGATATTGTGAGGGAATTACATTGTAGTGGACGGAGCGCCCATGTATTCCTATGGGCAATGCATTTCCAATGGGAGTGCAGTACCTCAAAAATCCGCTAGAGGGCCCCGAACTTGAGGGCCCGGCGTTCCCTCAAGTGCCGATTTTATACCCCCTTCTCCAGCCGACAGCCAGAATTATATTAGGGACTCGCAATTTTGAGAGGTGAGCACCAGGGCTAATCAGCGGCCACCCGTGACCATTGAGTCCGACAGAGCAGAGGCTAGGGGCGGCCTCGCATCTCGCAATTACCGAGGGAAGATGCCGGTTCTCGAAAAATTTCTAAGTTTTTCAAATTTTAAAGTATTGAAGTATTTAGGGCGCTTCCCGCGGCCCTGGCTTTTGCATGTACCCCTCTAAGCTCCGGTTCTCGAAAAATGTCTAAGTTTTTCAAACTTTAAAGTATTGAAGCCGGACTTCCGCGGAGGCTGACAGGGGGCCTCCATCGAAGCACCCTTCACCCCCGGGTGAGCCGGCGTCGGCCCACGGGCCTGCCGGTTCCCCAACTGAGCGATTGGCACACGAGACCCGCCTCGGAGGGCCCACGTCGGCCGGCGCAAGCCGGTGTTCGGGCGTGCGGCTCCTCCGGCTTTGCGGGTCAAGCTCCAGCGCCGAGGATACTAGGCAAACGTTGGGCCCCCCCGAGCCGAGTGGATACCCGCCTCAGAAAGAGCTGGGGCGGTACGTACGGACGGCCTCACTAAGAGGGAACGGAAGCTACTAAAGCACACGTATAACTGTCCGATGTGCGAACGAAAGTGAGGCCGGACGAATCCGATACGAGTTACGAGTGAGGCGGGATCCACGGCTGGCACTCGCGGGGCCCTCTTGCGAAACCATGCCTCGGCGTGAACCTTTTGGCGGCAGAACCAAGACGAACCGAGGTCGAGCTTCCGTCTCGAGCCACACCCAGACGTCCGACCGTCGCGGAGCCCGACGCCACGCGTGCTAGGGCTCCGCGCGAAACATCGTTTCACGACACCCGCTCGTCAGCCCGTCCGAACGTATACGAGTGTCGCGCGGCCCCCCGGGCCCGGCTGTAGCCACAGCCTCGTCCCGGACCAGGGCCGCACCGCCACCAGCAGCGCCCCCCCGGCGGCAGACGCACTCTGGTTGATCCTGCCAGTAGCATATGCTTGTTTTCAAGATTAAGCCATGCATGTCTAAGTACGAATGGCCAGTACAGTGAAACTGCGAACGGCTCATTAAATCAGTTATGGTTCCTTTGATCGCTCCACCGTTACTTGGATAACTGTGGCAAATCCAGAGCTAATACATGCAAACGAGCGCCGACTCGCGGGCGGGGCTCCGGCCTCGCCCCGGGGACGCGTGCATTTATCAGACACAAAAACCCACGCGGTGTCCGGCGGGCGGGGGCTCAGCCGTCGCGCGCGTCCCCCGCGTCCGGCCTCCGCCTCTCCGGGCGGGGGCGTAAGCGGCGCGGGCGGCTCCGCGCGCGCCGGTCCTCGTTCCGCCGGCCCGGCCCCCCCTTTGTGTTGACTCAGGATAACCTCGTGCCGATCGCTCGCCCACCCGAGGCGGCGACGACTCATTCGAATGTCTGCCCTATCAACTTTCGATGGTAGACTCTGCGCCTACCATGGTGACCACGGGTAACGGGGAATCAGGGTTCGATTCCGGAGAGGGAGCATGAGAAACGGCTACCACATCCAAGGAAGGCAGCAGGCGCGCAAATTACCCACTCCCGACACGGGGAGGTAGTGACGAAAAATAACAATACGGGACTCGTTCGAGTCTCCGTAATTGGAATGAGCCGAACACAAACCCATCGGCCAGCATCCATTGGAGGGCAAGTCTGGTGCCAGCAGCCGCGGTAATTCCAGCTCCAATAGCGTATTTTAAAGTTGCTGCAGTTAAAAAGCTCCTAGTTGGACCCCGGGACGCGAGCTGACGGTCCGCCGCGAGGCGTGCATCCGTCTGTCCCAGCCCCTGCCTCTCGGCAAAAGCCCCCGTGATGCCCTTCGCTGGGTGTCACTCGCGGGGCCCGAAGCGTTTACTTTGAGGAAATTAGAGTGTTCAAAGCAGGCCACACGGCCGCCCCTGCATATCGCAGCTGGGAATAATGGAATAGGACTCCGGTTCTATTTTGTGGGTTGTCATGAACTGGGGCCATGATTAAGAGGGACGGCCGGGGGCATTCGTACTGCGCCGCTAGAGGTGAAATTCTTGGACCGGCGCAAGACGGACGAGAGCGAAAGCATTTGCCAAGAATGTTTTCATTAATCAAGAACGAAAGTCGGAGGTTCGAAGACGATCAGATACCGTCCTAGTTCCGACCATAAACGATGCCGACTCGCGATCCGGCGGCGTTATTCCCATGACCCGCCGAGCAGCACCCGGGAAACCGACCAAGTGTCTGGGTTCCGGGGGGAGTATTGTTGCAAAGCTGAAACTTAAAGGAATTGACGGAAGGGCACCACCAGGAGTGGAGCATGCGGCTTAATTTGACTCAACACGGGAAACCTCACCCGGCCCGGACACGGAAAGGATTGACAGATTGAAGGCTCTTTCTCGATACCGTGGGTGGTGGTGCATGGCCGTTCGTAGTTGGTGGAGCGATTTGTCTGGTTAATTCCGATAACGAACGAGACTCAAACATACTAAATAGTACCGCGGCCCCCCGCAGCGGTCGGCGGCAGAAAACTTCTTAGAGGGACAAGTGGCTCTCAGCCACACGAGAATGAGCAATAACAGGTCTGTGATGCCCTTAGATGTCCGGGGCTGCACGCGCGCCACACTGAGCGTATAAGCGCGTCGTCTATCCCCGCGCCGGCAGGCGCGGGTAATCCTATGAACCCCGCTCGTGACAGGGCCTGGGGATTGCAATTATTTCCCACCAACGAGGAATTCCCAGTAAGCGCGGGTCATTAGCCTGCGTTGATTAAGTCCCTGCCCTTTGTACACACCGCCCGTCGCTACTACCGATCGGATGGCTTAGTGAGGTCCTCGGATAGTCCCCGCCGGGGCCGGCCCCGGCTCCGGCGGTGTGCCAGAAGACGGTCGAACTTGACTATCTAGAGGAAGTAAAAGTCGTAACAAGGTTTCTGTAGGTGAACCTGCAGAAGGATCATTAACGTACGAGCGGCAGCAGATCCGCCTCGGTACACCCCCGACGAGCCAGACGCCGAGGGCGGCGGGTCGTCGCAGGCGGAGGAAGAGGGTAGACCGGGACGGGACGGGACGGGGGGCGCGGCGCGGGTCACTCCCGGGCCGCGCGTCGGAGCGAGTTCGGCGGGCGCCACGCGGCGCGGCGCGACGCGAGAAAAGGCGGCGGGCGATGTCGCGCTACCTCCGTGCGAGCGGGGTAGCGCGCTCGTCCGACGACCCCAGTAGCGCGGCGCGGCGCGACGACAGGCGACCGCCAGCGACGGGCGAAAGGCGGCGGCCGTGCGCGGGACCCCCGTAACCGGGGAATCCCCCTATGCCGACGACCCTAGCTCGGCGCGGTTCTCGCGCTTCCGGCGCGCGCTTCCGGGGCGGCACTCGCCTCGACGACCTCCCGTCCTTTAAAGGTAACGGTTCGGGCCGGCGCCCCGGCGTCCGTCCGCCCGTCGGTGTCGCGTGTCCGTGCGGCGCGGGGCTGCTCTCGGCGAGGGTCGCCGAGCAAGCGGATCCCCGCACGGATCACAACGGCCGTATGGCGGCGGCGTCGGGACGCCCGCCCGAGACGAAGGTTCAGGGCGACGAAACGGTGCTCCCACCGGCTACCTTTTTCCCCGGCCAAACGCGTCCGTCGGCCGGAGCCCTCGAGGGGCCGCGTAGCGCGCGCGTGGGCCGGCCCCCGGACACCGGAGTTCCTCCCGGGGCTCCGGACACCGGGGGTTCGGTTCCGCGCGGTCCGCCGCGGTCTCCTCTGTCCATCCATAGTCCGGGCAGGCCGCGGCCGGGTCGGGGGCCAGTCCCCCCTCGGTGTCAGCGCGGTCGCGCCGCCCTTGTAAACCAAACCCACTCGCTGACGGGTAGCAACACCCAAAGCGTCGCTTCGCGGCGCGGCGGGGCTTCCAAGTCGGATGGCCTTCCGGGGTCCGGGTAGGAGACGCCGGGGGCCGGCCTCAGCGCCGAGCCCCCGACCTACCCGGCGAGTCCGGTCGCCGAGTCGTGTCAGGCCCGAGCGGGAGACGCCGGGCGCCGGCCTCAGCGCCGAGCGCCCGACCTACCCGGGCCGACGCACGTCTCGGGCGCCGTCGCGGCCCCGAGCGGGAGACGCCGGGCGCCGGCCTCAGCGCCGCGCGCCCGACCCGCTCGGCTCGTCGCGGCGTCGCGCGTATCGCGCCCGTCGGTAACCGCGCCGCGGGTTAGGGGCTCGCTCGCGGGAGCGACCGAACGGCACCCGCGGCGCGTTCGTCTCCGGTACAAACCCTGTCGTGAATTTGTCTCCGATCGTCCCGGGCGGACGTAAAAGGGCCCAAACGTACGACTCTTAGCGGTGGATCACTCGGCTCGTGCGTCGATGAAGAACGCAGCTAGCTGCGAGAACTAATGTGATTTGCAGGACACATTGATCATCGACACTTTGAACGCACATTGCGGCCCCGGTTTTACCCCGGGGCCACGCCTGTCTGAGCGGCGCTTTCCAATCGATCGGACGCGGGCCGGGCCCTCCGCGACATTCCGCCGGTCCGTCCGGCGGGTGGCGCGAGAACCCGGTCCGCGCGGGCGAGGCTCGGGCCCTCCGCGACATTCCGCCGGTCCGCCCGGCGGGTGGCGCGCGACCCGTGTCCCCGCCCACTCCGCGGCTGGGGTTTCGCAGGGACCCCCGTCCCTTCGTACCCTCAAATACAGACTCGGGCGGCGCTCCGTGTCCGTCCGCCCGTCGGTGTCGCGCGTCCGCGCGTCCGGAGGTGCTTCTCGGCTGCCGGTGAGTACGGCTGGTACTTAGCATACCGAGAAGGTGCTCCGCGCGCGCGGCTCCGCGCGGCGGCCCGTATGGCGGCGGCGCTCGGCGCCCTCCTCAGGTAAAGGTCCCGGTCGGCGCCTCGGCGTCCGTCCGCCCGTCGGTGTCGCGTGTCCGTGCGGCGCGGGGCTGCTCTCGGCGAGGGTCGCCGAGCAAGCGGATCCCCGCACGGATCACAACGGCCGTATGGCGGCGGCGCCGGTCCCGGCGCCGGCCCCGACCGCACAGCTCTACGCGCACGCCCTCAGATCAGACGAGACGACCCGCTGAATTTAAGCATATTACTAAGCGGAGGAAAAGAAACTAACCAGGATTCCCTCAGTAGCGGCGAGCGAAGAGGGAAAAGCCCAGCGCCGAATCCCCGCCCTGCGGTAGGGCGAGGGAAATGTGGCGTACGGAAGGCCGCTTTAGCCCGGCGCCGCTCGGGGGCCCGAGTCCTTCTGATAGAGGCTCAGCCCAGGGACGGTGTGAGGCCGGTAGCGGCCCCCGGCTCGCCGGGGCGAGGCCTTCTCGGAGTCGGGTTGCTTGTGAATGCAGCCCAAAGCGGGTGGTA
>NW_028283175.1:0-86211 GCF_059441175.1 Urocampus carinirostris
ACTTGCAGGCTGGAAAGCCCATTTTTAAGCTTATCTGCGCCTGAAACGTCCGAAAAAGCAATCATTTAATAATGACAATAACTTTTGAACCATGCATGCTAGAATCATAATTCTTGCTTCCTGGGTTGGAAATCTTCTGAATTTTCTATATTTAGTGCAGATTTGGTGAAAAAAGCTCAACTTTTTGAGTTATGCAAGTTTCATAAAAGTGTGACTTGCAGGCTGGAAAGCCATTTTTAAGCTATCTGCGCCTGAAACGTCCGAAAAAGCAATCATTTAATAATGACAATAACTTTGGAACCATGCATGCTAGAATCATAATTCTTGCTTTTCTAGGTTGGAAATCTTCTGAATTTTCTATATTTAGTGCAGATTTGGTGAAAAAAGCTAAAGTTTTTGAGTAATGCAAGTTTCATAAAAGTGTGACTTGCAGGCTGGAAAGCCCATTTTTGCACTTCTCTGCGCCTGAAACGTCCGAAAAAGCAATCATTTAATAATGACAATAACTTTTGAACCATGCATGCTAGAATCATAAATCTTGCTTTCCTGGGTTGGAAATCTTCTGAATTTTCTATATTTAGTGCAGATTTGGTGAAAAAAGCTCAACTTTTTGAGTTATGCAAGTTTTCATAAAAGTGTGACTTGCAGCTGGAAAGCCCATTTTTAAGCTTATCTGCGCCTGAAACGTCGAAAAAGCAATCATTTATTAATGACAATAACTTTTGAACCATGCATGCTAGAATCATAATTCTTGCTTTCCTGGGTTGGAAAATCTTCTGAATTTTCTTATATTTAGTGCAGATTTGGTGAAAAAGGCTCAAGTTTTGGAGTTATGCAAGTTTTCATAAAAGTGTGACTTGCAGGCTGGAAAGCCCATTTTGCACTTCTCTGAGCCTAAACGTCGAAAAAGCAATCATTTAATAATGACAATAACTTTTGAACCATGCATGCTAGAATCATAAATCTTGCTTTCCTGGGTGGAAATCTTCTGAATTTCTATATTTAGTGCAGATTTGGTGAAAAAAGCTCAACTTTTTGAGTTATGCAAGTTTTCATAAAAGTGTGACTTGCAGGCTGGAAAGCCCATTTTTAAGCTTATCTGCGCCTGAAACGTCCGAAAAAAGCAATCATTTAATAATGACAATAACTTTGGAACATGCATGCTAGAATCATAATTCTTGCTTTCCTGGGTTGGAAATCTTCTGAATTTTCTATATTTAGTGCAGATTTGGTGAAAAAAGCTCAACTTTTTGAGTTATGCAAGTTTTCATAAAAGTGTGACTTGCAGGCTGGAAAGCCCATTTTTAAGCTTATCTGCGCCTGAAACGTCCGAAAAAGCAATCATTTAATAATGACAATAACTTTGGAACCATGCATGCTAGAATCATAATTCTTGCTTTTCTAGGTTGGAAATCTTCTGAATTTCTATATTTAGTGCAGATTTGGTGAAAAAGCTCACTTTTTGAGTTATGCAAGTTTTCATAAAGTGTGACTTGCAGGCTGGAAAGCCATTTTTAAGCTTATCTGCGCCTGAAACGTCCGAAAAAGCAATCATTTAATAATGACAATAACTTTGAACCATGCATGCTAGAATCATAATTCTTGCTTTCCTGGGTTGGAAATCTTCTGAATTTTCTATATTTAGTGCAGATTTGGTGAAAAAAGCTCAACTTTTGAGTTATGCAAGTTTTCATAAAGTGTGACTTGCAGGCTGGAAAGCCATTTTTAAGCTTATCTGCGCCTGAAACGTCCGAAAAAGCAATCATTTAATAATGACAATAACTTTGGAACCATGCATGCTAGAATCATAATTCTTGCTTTTCTAGGTTGGAAATCTTCTGAATTTTCTATATTTAGTGCAGATTTGGTGAAGAAAAGCTCAAGTTTTGAGTATGCAAGTTTTCATAAAAGTGTGACTTGCAGGCTGGAAAGCCCATTTTTGCACTTTCTGCGCCTGAAACGTCGAAAAAGCAATCATTTAATAATGACAATAACTTTTGAACCATGCATGCTAGAATCATAAATCTTGCTTTCCTGGGTTGGAAATCTTCTGAATTTTCTATATTTAGTGCAGATTTGGTGAAAAAAGCTCAACTTTTTGAGTTATGCAAGTTTTCATAAAAGTGTGACTTGCAGGCTGGAAAGCCATTTTTGCACTTCTCTGAGCCTAAACGTCCGAAAAAGCAATCATTTAATAATGACAATAACTTTTGAACCATGCATGCTAGAATCATAAATCTTGCTTTCCCTGGGTTGGAAATCTTCTGAATTTTCTATATTTAGTGCAGATTTGGTGAAAAAAGCTCAACTTTTTGAGTTATGCAAGTTTTCATAAAGTGTGACTTGCAGGCTGGAAAGCCCAATTTTTAAGCTTATCTGCCGCCTGAAACGTCCGAAAAAGCAATCATTTAATAATGACAATAACTTTTGAACCATGCATGCTAGAATCATAATTCTTGCTTTACCTGGGTTGGAAATCTTCTGAATTTTTCTATATTTAGTGCAGATTTGGTGAAAAAAGCTCAACTTTTTGAGTTATGCAAGTTTTCATAAAAGTGTGTTACTTGCAGGCTGGAAAGCCCATTTTTAAGCTTATCTGCGCCTGAAACGTCCGAAAAAGCAATCATTTAATAATGACAATAACTTTGGAACCATGCATGCTAGAATCATAATTCTTGCTTTCTAGGTTGGAAATCTTCTGAATTTTCTATATTTAGTGCAGATTTGGTGAAAAAAGCTCAAGTTTTTGAGTTATGCAAGTTTTCATAAAAGTGTGACTTGCAGGCTGGAAAGCCCATTTTTTGCACTTCTCTGAGCCTAAAACGTCCGAAAAAGCAACCATTTAATAATGACAATAACTTTTGAACATGCATGCTAGAATCATAAATCTTGCTTTCCTGGGTTGGAAATCTTCTGAATTTTCTATATTTAGTGCAGATTTGGTGAAAAAAGCTCAACTTTTTGAGTTATGCAAGTTTTCATAAAAGTGTGACTTGCAGGCTGGAAAGCCCATTTTTAAGCTTATCTGCGCCTGAAACGTCCGAAAAAGCAATCATTTAATAATGACAATAACTTTTGAACCATGCATGCTAGAATCATAAATTCTTGCTTTCCTGGGTTGGAAATCTTCTGAATTTTCTATATTTAGTGCAGATTTGGTGAAAAAGAGCTCAACTTTTTGAGTTATGCAAGTTTTCATAAAAGTGTGACTTGCAGGCTGGGAAAGCCCATTTTTAAGCTTATCTGCGCCTGAAACGTCCGAAAAAGCAATCATTTAATAATGACAATAACTTTGGAACCATGCATGCTAGAATCATAATTCTTGCTTTCTAGGTTGGAAATCTTCTGAATTTTCTATATTTAGTGCAGATTTGGTGAAAAAAGCTCAAGTTTTTGAGTTATGCAAGTTTTCATAAAAGTGTGACTTGCAGGCTGGAAAGCCCATTTTTGCACTTCTCTGCGCCTGAAACGTCCGAAAAAGCAATCATTTAATAATGACAATAACTTTGAACCAATGCATGCTAGAATCATAAATCTTGCTTTCCTGGGTTGGAAATCTTCTGAATTTTCTATATTTAGTGCAGATTTGTGTGAAAAAAAGCTCAACTTTTTGAGTTATGCAAGTTTTCATAAAAGTGTGACTTGCAGGCTGGAAAGCCCATTTTTAAGCTTATCTGCGCCTGAAACGTCCGAAAAAGCAATCATTTAATAATGACAATAACTTTGAACCATGCATGCTAGAATCATAATTCTTGCTTTCCTGGGTTGGAAATCTTCTGAATTTTCTATATTTAGTGCAGATTTGGTGAAAAAAGCTCAAGTTTTTGAGTTATGCAAGTTTTCATAAAAGTGTGACTTGCAGGCTGGAAAGCCCATTTTGCACTTCTCTGAGCCTAAAACGTCCGAAAAAGCAATCATTTAATAATGACAATAACTTTTGAACCATGCATGCTAGAATCATAAATCTTGCTTTCCTGGGTTGGAAATCTTCTGAATTTTCTATATTTAGTGCAGATTTGGTGAAAAAAGCTCAACTTTTTGAGTTATGCAAGTTTTCATAAAAGTGTGACTTGCAGGCTGGAAAGCCCATTTTTAAGCTTATCTGCGCCTGAAACGTCCGAAAAAGCAATCATTTAATAATGACAATAACTTTTGAACCATGCATGCTAGAATCATAAATCTTGCTTTCCTGGGTTGGAAATCTTCTGAATTTTCTATATTTAGTGCAGATTTGGTGAAAAAAGCTCAACTTTTTGAGTTATGCAAGTTTTCATAAAAGTGTGACTTGCAGGCTGGAAAGCCATTTTTAAGCTTATCTGCGCCTGAAACGTCCGAAAAAGCAATCATTTAATAATGACAATAACTTTGAACCATGCATGCTAGAATCATAATTCTTGCTTTTCTAGGTTGGAAATCTTCTGAATTTTCTATATTTAGTGCAGATTTGGTGAAAAAAAGCTCAAGTTTTTGAGTTATGCAAGTTTTCATAAAAGTGTGACTTGCAGGCTGGAAAGCCCATTTTTAAGCTTCTCTGCGCCTGAAACGTCCCGAGAAAAGCAATCATTTAATAATGACAATAACTTTTGAACCATGCATGCTAGAATCATAAATCTTGCTTTCCTGGGTTGGAAATCTTCTGAATTTTCTATATTTAGTGCAGATTTGGTGAAAAAAAGCTCAACTTTTTGAGTTATGCTAGTTTTCATAAAAGTGTGACTTGCAGGCTGGAAAGCCCATTTTTAAGCTTATCTGCGCCTGAAACGTCCGAAAAAGCAATCATTTAATAATGACAATAACTTTTGAACCATGCATGCTAGAATCATAATTCTTGCTTTCCTGGGTTGGAAATCTTCTGAATTTTCTATATTTAGTGCAGATTTGGTGAAAAAAGCTCAAGTTTTTGAGTTATGCAAGTATTTCATAAAAGTGTGACTTGCAGGCTGGAAAGCCCATTTTTAAGCTTATCTGCGCCTGAAACGTCCGAAAAAAGCAATCATTTAATAATGACAATAACTTTGGAACCATGCATGCTAGAATCATAATTCTTGCTTTCCTGGGTTGGAAATCTTCTGAATTTTCTATATTTAGTGCAGATTTGGTGAAAAAAGCTCAACTTTTTGAGTTATGCAAGTTTTCATAAAAGTGTGACTTGCAGGCTGGAAAGCCCATTTTTAAGCTTATCTGCGCCTGAAACGTCCGAAAAAGCAATCATTTAATAATGACAATAACTTTGGAACCATGCATGCTAGAATCATAATTCTTGCTTTTCTAGGTTGGAAATCTTCTGAATTTTCTATATTTAGTGCAGATTTGGTGAAAAAAGCTCAACTTTTTGAGTTATGCAAGTTTTCATAAAAGTGTGACTTGCAGGCTGGAAAGCCCATTTTTGCACTTCTCTGAGCCTAAAACGTCCGAAAAAGCAATCATTTAATAATGACAATAACTTTTGAACCATGCATGCTAGAATCATAAATCTTGCTTTCCTGGGTTGGAAATCTTCTGAATTTTCTATATTTAGTGCAGATTTGGTGAAAAAAGCTCAACTTTTGAGTTATGCAAGTTTTCATAAAAGTGTGACTTGCAGGCTGAAAGCCAATTTTTAAGCTTATCTGCGCCTGAAACGTCCGAAAAAGCAATCATTAAATAATGACAATAACTTTTGAACCATGCATGCTAGAATCATAATTCTTGCTTTCCTGGTTGGAAATCTTCTGAATTTTCTATATTTAGTGCAGATTTGGTGAAAAAAGCTCAACTTTTTGAGTTATGCAAGTTTTCATAAAGGTGTGACTTGCAGGCTGGAAAGCCCATTTTTAAGCTTATCTGCGCCTGAAACGTCCGAAAAAGCACTCATTTAATAATGACAATAACTTTGAACCATGCATGCTAGAATCATAATTCTTGCTTTTCTAGGTTGGAAATCTTCTGAATTTTCTATATTTAGTGCAGATTTGGTGAAAAAAGCTCAAGTTTTGAGTTATGCAAGTTTTCATAAAAGTGTGACTTGCAGGCTGGAAAGCCCATTTTTGCACTTCTCTGAGCCTAAAACGTCCGAAAAAGCAATCATTTAATAATGACAATAACTTTTGAACCATGCATGCTAGAATCATAAATCTTGCTTTCCTGGGTTGGAAATCTTCTGAATTTTCTATATTTAGTGCAGATTTGGTGAAAAAAGCTCAACTTTTTGAGTTATGCAAGTTTTCATAAAAGTGTGACTTGCAGGCTGGAAAGCCCATTTTAAGCTTATCTGCGCCTGAAACGTCCGAAAAAGCAATCATTTAATAATGACAATAACTTTTGAACCATGCATGCTAGAATCATAATTCTTGCTTTCCTGGGTTGGAAATCTTCTGAATTTTCTATATTTAGTGCAGATTTGGTGAAAAAAGCTCAACTTTTTGAGTTATGCAAGTTTTCATAAAAGTGTGACTTGCAGGCTGGAAAGCCCATTTTTAAGCTTATCTGCGCCTGAAACGTCCGAAAAAGCAATCATTTAATAATGACAATAACTTTGGAACCATGCATGCTAGAATCATAATTCTTGCTTTTCTAGGTTGGAAATCTTCTGAATTTTCTATATTTAGTGCAGATTTGGTGAAAAAAGCTCAAGTTTTTGAGTTATGCAAGTTTTCATAAAGTGTGACTTGCAGGCTGGAAAGCCCATTTTTGCACTTCTCTGAGCCTAAAACGTCCGAAAAAGCAATCATTTAATAATGACAATAACTTTTGAACCATGCATGCTAGAATCATAAATCTTGCTTTCCTGGGTTGGAAATCTTCTGAATTTTCTATATTTAGTGCAGATTTGGTGAAAAAGCTCAAGTTTTTGAGTTATGCAAGTTTTCATAAAAGTGTGACTTGCAGGCTGGAAAGCCCATTTTTGCACTTCTCTGAGCCTAAAACGTCCGAAAAAGCAATCATTTAATAATGACAATAACTTTTGAACCATGCATGCTAGAATCATAATTCTTGCTTTCCTGGGTTGGAAATCTTCTGAATTTTCTATATTTAGTGCAGATTTGGTGAAAAAAGCTCAACTTTTTGAGTTATGCAAGTTTTCATAAAAGTGTGACTTGCAGGCTGGAAAGCCCATTTTTAAGCTTATCTGCGCCTGAAACGTCCGAAAAAGCAATCATTTAATAATGACAATAACTTTGGAACCATGCATGCTAGAATCATAATTCTTGCTTTTCTAGGTTGGAAATCTTCTGAATTTTCTATATTTAGTGCAGATTTGGTGAAAAAGCTCAAGTTTTTGAGTTATGCAAGTTTTCATAAAAGTGTGACTTGCAGGCTGGAAAGCCCATTTTTGCACTTCTCTGAGCCTAAAACGTCCGAAAAAGCAATCATTTAATAATGACAATAACTTTTGAACCATGCATGCTAGAATCATAAATCTTGCTTTCCTGGGTTGGAAATCTTCTGAATTTTCTATATTTAGTGCAGATTTGGTGAAAAAAGCTCAACTTTTGAGTTATGCAAGTTTTCATAAAAGTGTGACTTGCAGGCTGGAAAGCCCATTTTTAAGCTCATCTGCGCCTGAAACGTCCGAAAAAGCAATCATTTAATAATGACAATAACTTTGGAACCATGCATGCTAGAATCATAATTCTTGCTTTTCTAGGTTGGAAATCTTCTGAATTTTCTATATTTAGTGCAGATTTGGTGAAAAAAGCTCAAGTTTTTGAGTTATGCAAGTTTTCATAAAAGTGTGACTTGCAGGCTGGAAAGCCCATTTTTGCACTTCTCTGAGCCTAAAACGTCCGAAAAAGCAATCATTTAATAATGACAATAACTTTTGAACCATGCATGCTAGAATCATAAATCTTGCTTTCCTGGTTGGAAATCTTCTGAATTTTCTATATTTAGTGCAGATTTGGTGAAAAAAGCTCAACTTTTTGAGTTATGCAAGTTTTCATAAAAGTGTGACTTGCAGGCTGGAAAGCCCATTTTTAAGCTTATCTGCGCCTGAAACGTCCGAAAAAGCAATCATTTAATAATGACAATAACTTTGGAACCATGCATGCTAGAATCATAATTCTTGCTTTTCTAGGTTGGAAATCTTCTGAATTTTCTATATTTAGTGCAGATTTGGTGAAAAAAGCTCAAGTTTTGAGTAATGCAAGTTTTCATAAAAGTGTGACTTGCAGGCTGGAAAGCCCATTTTTGCACTTCTCTGAGCCTAAAACGTCCGAAAAAGCAATCATTTAATAATGACAATAACTTTTGAACCATGCATGCTAGAATCATAAATCTTGCTTTCCTGGGTTGGAAATCTTCTGAATTTTCTATATTTAGTGCAGATTTGGTGAAAAAAGCTCAACTTTTTGAGTTATGCAAGTTTTCATAAAAGTGTGACTTGCAGGCTGGAAAGCCCATTTTTAAGCTTATCTGCGCTGAAACTTCCGAAAAAGCAATCATTTAATAATGACAATAACTTTTGAACCATGCATGCTAGAATCATAATTCTTGCTTTCCTGGGTTGGAAATCTTCTGAATTTTCTATATTTAGTGCAGATTTGGTGAAAAAAGCTCAACTTTTTGAGTTATGCAAGTTTTCATAAAAGTGTGACTTGCAGGCTGAAAGCCCATTTTTAAGCTTATCTGCGCCTGAAACGTCCGAAAAAGCAATCATTTAATAATGACAATAACTTTGGAACCATGCATGCTAGAATCATAATTCTTGCTTTTCTAGGTTGGAAATCTTCTGAATTTTCTATATTTAGTGCAGATTTGGTGAAAAAAGCTCAAGTTTTTGAGTTATGCAAGTTTTCATAAAAGTGTGACTTGCAGGCTGGAAAGCCCATTTTTGCACTTCTCTGAGCCTAAAACGTCCGAAAAAGCAATCATTTAATAATGACAATAACTTTTGAACCATGCATGCTAGAATCATAAATCTTGCTTTCCTGGGTTGGAAATCTTCTGAATTTTCTATATTTAGTGCAGATTTGGTGAAAAAAGCTCAACTTTTTGAGTTATGCAAGTTTTCATAAAAGTGTGACTTGCAGGCTGGAAAGCCCATTTTTAAGCTCATCTGCGCCTGAAACGTCCGAAAAAGCAATCATTTAATAATGACAATAACTTTGGAACCATGCATGCTAGAATCATAATTCTTGCTTTTCTAGGTTGGAAATCTTCTGAATTTTCTATATTTAGTGCAGATTTGGTGAAAAAAGCTCAAGTTTTTGAGTTATGCAAGTTTTCATAAAAGTGTGACTTGCAGGCTGGAAAGCCCATTTTTGCACTTCTCTGAGCCTAAAACGTCCGAAAAAGCAATCATTTAATAATGACAATAACTTTTGAACCATGCATGCTAGAATCATAAATCTTGCTTTCCTGGGTTGGAAATCTTCTGAATTTTCTATATTTAGTGCAGATTTGGTGAAAAAAGCTCAAGTTTTTGAGTTATGCAAGTTTTCATAAAAGTGTGACTTGCAGGCTGGAAAGCCCATTTTTGCACTTCTCTGAGCCTAAAACGTCCGAAAAAGCAATCATTTAATAATGACAATAACTTTTGAACCATGCATGCTAGAATCATAATTCTTGCTTTCCTGGGTTGGAAATCTTCTGAATTTTCTATATTTAGTGCAGATTTGGTGAAAAAAGCTCAACTTTTTGAGTTATGCAAGTTTTCATAAAAGTGTGACTTGCAGGCTGGAAAGCCCATTTTTAAGCTTATCTGCGCCTGAAACGTCCGAAAAAGCAATCATTTAATAATGACAATAACTTTTGAACCATGCATGCTAGAATCATAATTCTTGCTTTCCTGGGTTGGAAATCTTCTGAATTTTCTATATTTAGTGCAGATTTGGTGAAAAAAGCTCAAGTTTTTGAGTTATGCAAGTTTTCATAAAAGTGTGACTTGCAGGCTGGAAAGCCCATTTTTAAGCTTATCTGCGCCTGAAACGTCCGAAAAAGCAATCATTTAATAATGACCATAACTTTGGAACCATGCATGCTAGAATCATAATTCTTGCTTTTCTAGGTTGGAAATCTTCTGAATTTCTATATTTAGTGCAGATTTGGTGAAAAAAGCTCAAGTTTTTGAGTTATGCAAGTTTTCATAAAAGTGTGACTTGCAGGCTGGAAAGCCCATTTTTGCACTTCTCTGAGCCTAAACGTCCGAAAAAGCAATCATTTAATAATGACAATAACTTTTGAACCATGCATCCTAGAATCATAAATCTTGCTTTCCTGGGTTGGAAATCTTCTGAATTTTCTATATTTAGTGCAGATTTGGTGAAAAAAGCTCAACTTTTTGAGTTATGCAAGTTTTCATAAAAGTGTGACTTGCAGGCTGGAAAGCCCATTTTTAAGCTTATCTGCGCCTGAAACGTCCGAAAAAGCAATCATTTAATAATGACAATAACTTTTGAACCATGCATGTTAGAATCATAATTCTTGCTTTCCTGGGTTGGAAATCTTCTGAATTTTCTATATTTAGTGCAGATTTGGTGAAAAAAGCTCAAGTTTTTGAGTTATGCAAGTTTTCATAAAAGTGTGACTTGCAGGCTGGAAAGCCCATTTTTGCACTTCTCTGAGCCTAAAACGTCCGAAAAAGCAATCATTTAATAATGACAATAACTTTTGAACCATGCATGCTAGAATCATAAATCTTGCTTTCCTGGGTTGGAAATCTTCTGAATTTTCTATATTTAGTGCAGATTTGGTGAAAAAAGCTCAACTTTTTGAGTTATGCAAGTTTTCATAAAAGTGTGACTTGCAGGCTGGAAAGCCCATTTTTAAGCTTATCTGCGCCTGAAACGTCCGAAAAAGCAATCATTTAATAATGACAATAACTTTTGAACCATGCATGCTAGAATCATAATTCTTGCTTTCCTGGGTTGGAAATCTTCTGAATTTTCTATATTTAGTGCAGATTTGGTGAAAAAAGCTCAACTTTTTGAGTTATGCAAGTTTTCATAAAAGTGTGACTTGCAGGCTGGAAAGCCCATTTTTAAGCTTATCTGCGCCTGAAACGTCCGAAAAAGCAATCATTTAATAATGACAATAACTTTGGAACCATGCATGCTAGAATCATAATTCTTGCTTTTCTAGGTTGGAAATCTTCTGAATTTTCTATATTTAGTGCAGATTTGGTGAAAAAAGCTCAAGTTTTTGAGTTATGCAAGTTTTCATAAAAGTGTGACTTGCAGGCTGGAAAGCCCATTTTTGCACTTCTCTGAGCCTAAAACGTCCGAAAAAGCAATCATTTAATAATGACAATAACTTTTGAACCATGCATGCTAGAATCATAAATCTTGCTTTCCTGGGTTGGAAATCTTCTGAATTTTCTATATTTAGTGCAGATTTGGTGAAAAAAGCTCAACTTTTTGAGTTATGCAAGTTTTCATAAAAGTGTGACTTGCAGGCTGGAAAGCCAATTTTTAAGCTTATCTGCGCCTGAAACGTCCGAAAAAGCAATCATTAAATAATGACAATAACTTTTGAACCATGCATGCTAGAATCATAATTCTTGCTTTCCTGGTTGGAAATCTTCTGAATTTTCTATATTTAGTGCAGATTTGGTGAAAAAAGCTCAACTTTTTGAGTTATGCAAGTTTTCATAAAGGTGTGACTTTGCAGGCTGGAAAGCCCATTTTTAAGCTTATCTGCGCCTGAAACGTCCGAAAAAGCAATCATTTAATAATGACAATAACTTTGGAACCATGCATGCTAGAATCATAATTCTTGCTTTTCTAGGTTGGAATCTTCTGAATTTTCTATATTTAGTGCAGATTTGGTGAAAAAAGCTCAAGTTTTTGAGTTATGCAAGTTTTCATAAAAGTGTGACTTGCAGGCTGGAAAGCCCATTTTTGCACTTCTCTGAGCCTAAAACGTCCGAAAAAGCAATCATTTAATAATGACAATAACTTTTGAACCATGCATGCTAGAATCATAAATCTTGCTTTCCTGGGTTGGAAATCTTCTGAATTTTCTATATTTAGTGCAGATTTGGTGAAAAAAGCTCAACTTTTTGAGTTATGCAAGTTTTCATAAAGTGTGACTTGCAGGCTGGAAAGCCCATTTTTAAGCTTATCTGCGCCTGAAACGTCCGAAAAAGCAATCATTTAATAATGACAATAACTTTTGAACCATGCATGCTAGAATCATAATTCTTGCTTTCCTGGGTTGGAAATCTTCTGAATTTTCTATATTTAGTGCAGATTTGGTGAAAAAAAGCTCAACTTTTTGAGTTATGCAAGTTTTCATAAAAGTGTGACTTGCAGGCTGGAAAGCCCATTTTTAAGCTTATCTGCGCCTGAAACGTCCGAAAAAGCAATCATTTAATAATGACAATAACTTTGGAACCATGCATGCTAGAATCATAATTCTTGCTTTCCTAGGTTGGAAATCTTCTGAATTTTCTATATTTAGTGCAGATTTGGTGAAAAAAGCTCAAGTTTTTGAGTTATGCAAGTTTTCATAAAGTGTGACTTGCAGGCTGGAAAGCCCATTTTTGCACTTCTCTCAGCCTAAACGTCCGAAAAAGCAATCATTTAATAATGACAATAACTTTTGAACCATGCATGCTAGAATCATAATTCTTGCTTTCCTGGGTTGGAAATCTTCTGAATTTTCTATATTTAGTGCAGATTTGGTGAAAAAAGCTCAACTTTTTGAGTTATGCAAGTTTTCATAAAAGTGTGACTTGCAGGCTGGAAAGCCCATTTTTAAGCTTATCTGCGCCTGAAACTTCCGAAAAAGCAATCATTTAATAATGACAATAACTTTTGAACCATGCATGCTAGAATCATAATTCTTGCTTTCCTGGGTTGGAAATCTTCTGAATTTTCTATATTTAGTGCAGATTTGGTGAAAAAAGCTCAACTTTTTGAGTTATGCAAGTTTTCATAAAAGTGTGACTTGCAGGCTGGAAAGCCCATTTTTAAGCTTATCTGCGCCTGAAACGTCCGAAAAAGCAATCATTTAATAATGACAATAACTTTGGAACCATGCATGCTAGAATCATAATTCTTGCTTTCCTGGGTTGGAAATCTTCTGAATTTTCTATATTTAGTGCAGATTTGGTGAAAAAAGCTCAACTTTTTGAGTTATGCAAGTTTTCATAAAGGTGTGACTTGCAGGCTGGAAAGCCCATTTTTAAGCTTATCTGCGCCTGAAACGTCCGAAAAAGCAATCATTTAATAATGACAATAACTTTGGAACCATGCATGCTAGAATCATAATTCTTGCTTTTCTAGGTTGGAAATCTTCTGAATTTTCTATATTTAGTGCAGATTTGGTGAAAAAAGCTCAAGTTTTTGAGTTATGCAAGTTTTCATAAAGTGTGACTTGCAGGCTGGAAAGCCCATTTTGCACTTCTCTGAGCCTAAAACGTCCGAAAAAGCAATCATTTAATAATGACAATAACTTTGAACCATGCATGCTAGAATCATAAATCTTGCTTTCCTGGTTGGAAATCTTCTGAATTTTCTATATTTAGTGCAGATTTGGTGAAAAAAGCTCAACTTTTTGAGTTATGCAAGTTTTCATAAAAGTGTGACTTGCAGGCTGGAAAGCCCATTTTTAAGCTTATCTGCGCCTGAAACGTCCGAAAAAGCAATCATTTAATAATGACAATAACTTTTGAACCATGCATGCTAGAATCATAATTCTTGCTTTCCTGGGTTGGAAATCTTCTGAATTTTCTATATTTAGTGCAGATTTGGTGAAAAAAGCTCAACTTTTTGAGTTATGCAAGTTTTCATAAAAGTGTGACTTGCAGGCTGGAAAGCCCATTTTTAAGCTTATCTGCGCCTGAAACGTCCGAAAAAGCAATCATTTAATAATGACAATAACTTTGAACCATGCATGCTAGAATCATAATTCTTGCTTTTCTAGGTTGGAAATCTTCTGAATTTTCTATATTTAGTGCAGATTTGGTGAAAAAAGCTCAAGTTTTTGAGTTATGCAAGTTTTCATAAAAGTGTGACTTGCAGGCTGGAAAGCCCATTTTTGCACTTCTCTCAGCCTAAAACGTCCGAAAAAGCAATCATTTAATAATGACAATAACTTTTGAACCATGCATGCTAGAATCATAAATCTTGCTTTCCTGGGTTGGAAATCTTCTGAATTTTCTATATTTAGTGCAGATTTGGTGAAAAAAGCTCACTTTTTGAGTTATGCAAGTTTTCATAAAAGTGTGACTTGCAGGCTGGAAAGCCCATTTTTAAGCTTATCTGCGCCTGAAACGTCCGAAAAAGCAATCATTTAATAATGACAATAACTTTTGAACCATGCATGCTAGAATCATAATTCTTGCTTTCCTGGGTTGGAAATCTTCTGAATTTTCTATATTTAGTGCAGATTTGGTGAAAAAAGCTCAACTTTTTGAGTTATGCAAGTTTTCATAAAAGTGTGACTTGCAGGCTGGAAAGCCCATTTTTAAGCTTATCTGCGCCTGAAACGTCCGAAAAAGCAATCATTTAATAATGACAATAACTTTGGAACCATGCATGCTAGAATCATAATTCTTGCTTTTCTAGGTTGGAAATCTTCTGAATTTTCTATATTTAGTGCAGATTTGGTGAAAAAAGCTCAAGTTTTGAGTTATGCAAGTTTTCATAAAAGTGTGACTTGCAGGCTGGAAAGCCCATTTTTGCACTTCTCTCAGCCTAAAACGTCCGAAAAAGCAATCATTTAATAATGACAATAACTTTTGAACCATGCATGCTAGAATCATAAATCTTGCTTTCCTGGGTTGGAAATCTTCTGAATTTTTCTATATTTAGTGCAGATTTGGTGAAAAAAGCTCAACTTTTTGAGTTATGCAAGTTTTCATAAAAGTGTGACTTGCAGGCTGGAAAGCCCATTTTTAAGCTTATCTGCGCCTGAAACGTCCGAAAAAGCAATCATTTAATAATGACAATAACTTTTGAACCATGCATGCTAGAATCATAAATCTTGCTTTCCTGGGTTGGAAATCTTCTGAATTTTCTATATTTAGTGCAGATTTGGTGAAAAAAGCTCAACTTTTTGAGTTATGCAAGTTTTCATAAAAGTGTGACTTGCAGGCTGGAAAGCCCATTTCTAAGCTTATCTGCGCCTGAAACGTCCGAAAAAGCAATCATTTAATAATGACAATAACTTTGAACCATGCATGCTAGAATCATAATTCTTGCTTTCCTGGGTTGGAAATCTTCTGAATTTTCTATATTTAGTGCAGATTTGGTGAAAAAAGCTCAAGTTTTTGAGTTATGCAAGTTTTCATAAAAGTGTGACTTGCAGGCTGGAAAGCCCATTTTTGCACTTCTCTGAGCCTAAAACGTCCGAAAAAGCAATCATTTAATAATGACAATAACTTTTGAACCATGCATGCTAGAATCATAAATCTTGCTTTCCTGGGTTGGAAATCTTCTGAATTTTCTATATTTAGTGCAGATTTGGTGAAAAAGCTCAACTTTTGAGTTATGCAAGTTTTCATAAAAGTGTGACTTGCAGGCTGGAAAGCCCATTTTTAAGCTTATCTGCGCCTGAAACGTCCGAAAAAGCAATCATTTAATAATGACAATAACTTTTGAACCACGCATGCTAGAATCATAATTCTTGCTTTCCTGGGTTGGAAATCTTCTGAATTTTCTATATTTAGTGCAGATTTGGTGAAAAAAGCTCAACTTTTTGAGTTATGCAAGTTTTCATAAAAGTGTGACTTGCAGGCTGGAAAGCCCATTTTTAAGCTTATCTGCGCCTGAAACGTCCGAAAAAGCAATCATTTAATAATGACAATAACTTTGGAACCATGCATGCTAGAATCATAATTCTTGCTTTTCTAGGTTGGAAATCTTCTGAATTTTCTATATTTAGTGCAGATTTGGTGAAAAAAGCTCAAGTTTTTGAGTTATGCAAGTTTTCATAAAAGTGTGACTTGCAGGCTGGAAAGCCCATTTTTGCACTTCTCTGAGCCTAAAACGTCCGAAAAAGCAATCATTTAATAATGACAATAACTTTTGAACCATGCATGCTAGAATCATAATTCTTGCTTTCCTGGGTTGGAAATCTTCTGAATTTTCTATATTTAGTGCAGATTTGGTGAAAAAAGCTCAACTTTTTGAGTTATGCAAGTTTTCATAAAAGTGTGACTTGCAGGCTGGAAAGCCCATTTTTAAGCTTATCTGCGCCTGAAACGTCCGAAAAAGCAATCATTTAATAATGACAATAACTTTGGAACCATGCATGCTAGAATCATAATTCTTGCTTTTCTAGGTTGGAAATCTTCTGAATTTTCTATATTTAGTGCAGATTTGGTGAAAAAAGCTCAAGTTTTTGAGTTATGCAAGTTTTCATAAAAGTGTGACTTGCAGGCTGGAAAGCCCATTTTTGCACTTCTCTGAGCCTAAAACGTCCGAAAAAGCAATCATTTAATAATGACAATAACTTTTGAACCATGCATGCTAGAATCATAAATCTTGCTTTCCTGGGTTGGAACTCTTCTGAATTTTCTATATTTAGTGCAGATTTGGTGAAAAAAGCTCAACTTTTTGAGTTATGCAAGTTTTCATAAAAGTGTGACTTGCAGGCTGGAAAGCCCATTTTTAAGCTTATCTGCGCCTGAAACGTCCGAAAAAGCAATCATTTAATAATGACAATAACTTTTGAACCATGCATGCTAGAATCATAATTCTTGCTTTCCTGGGTTGGAAATCTTCTGAATTTTCTATATTTAGTGCAGATTTGGTGAAAAAAGCTCAAGTTTTTGAGTTATGCAAGTTTTCATAAAAGTGTGACTTGCAGGCTGGAAAGCCCATTTTTGCACTTCTCTGAGCCTAAAACGTCCGAAAAAGCAATCATTTAATAATGACAATAACTTTTGAACCATGCATGCTAGAATCATAAATCTTGCTTTCCTGGGTTGGAAATCTTCTGAATTTTCTATATTTAGTGCAGATTTGGTGAAAAAAGCTCAACTTTTTGAGTTATGCAAGTTTTCATAAAAGTGTGACTTGCAGGCTGGAAAGCCCATTTTTAAGCTTATCTGCGCCTGAAACGTCCGAAAAAGCAATCATTTAATAATGACAATAACTTTTGAACCATGCATGCTAGAATCATAATTCTTGCTTTCCTGGGTTGGAAATCTTCTGAATTTTTTATATTTAGTGCAGATTTGGTGAAAAAAGCTCAACTTTTTGAGTTATGCAAGTTTTCATAAAAGTGTGACTTGCAGGCTGGAAAGCCCATTTTTAAGCTTATCTGCGCCTGAAACGTCCGAAAAAGCAATCATTTAATAATGACAATAACTTTGGAACCATGCATGCTAGAATCATAATTCTTGCTTTTCTAGGTTGGAAATCTTCTGAACTTTCTATATTTAGTGCAGATTTGGTGAAAAAAGCTCAAGTTTTTGAGTTATGCAAGTTTTCATAAAAGTGTGACTTGCAGGCTGGAAAGCCCATTTTTGCACTTCTCTGAGCCTAAAACGTCCGAAAAAGCAATCATTTAATAATGACAATAACTTTTGAACCATGCATGCTAGAATCATAAATCTTGCTTTCCTGGGTTGGAAATCTTCTGAATTTTCTATATTTAGTGCAGATTTGGTGAAAAAAGCTCAACTTTTTGAGTTATGCAAGTTTTCATAAAAGTGTGACTTGCAGGCTGGAAAGCCCATTTTTAAGCTTATCTGCGCCTGAAACGTCCTAAAAAGCAATCATTTAATAATGACAATAACTTTTGAACCATGCATGCTAGAATCATAATTCTTGCTTTCCTGGGTTGGAAATCTTCTGACTTTTCTATATTTAGTGCAGATTTGGTGAAAAAAGCTCAACTTTTTGAGTTATGCAAGTTTTCATAAAAGTGTGACTTGCAGGCTGGAAAGCCCATTTTTAAGCTTATCTGCGCCTGAAACGTCCGAAAAAGCAATCATTTAATAATGACAATAACTTTGGAACCATGCATGCTAGAATCATAATTCTTGCTTTTCTAGGTTGGAAATCTTCTGAATTTTCTATATTTAGTGCAGATTTGGTGAAAAAAGCTCAAGTTTTTGAGTTATGCAAGTTTTCATAAAAGTGTGACTTGCAGGCTGGAAAGCCCATTTTTGCACTTCTCTGAGCCTAAAACGTCCGAAAAAGCAATCATTTAATAATGACAATAACTTTTGAACCATGCATGCTAGAATCATAAATCTTGCTTTCCTGGGTTGGAAATCTTCTGAATTTTCTATATTTAGTGCAGATTTGGTGAAAAAAGCTCAACTTTTTGAGTTATGCAAGTTTTCATAAAAGTGTGACTTGCAGGCTGGAAAGCCCATTTTTGCACTTCTCTGCGCCTGAAACGTCCGAAAAAGCAATCATTTAATAATGACAATAACTTTTGAACCATGCATGCTAGAATCATAATTCTTGCTTTCCTGGGTTGGAAATCTTCTGAATTTTCTATATTTAGTGCAGATTTGGTGAAAAAAGCTCAACTTTTTGAGTTATGCAAGTTTTCATAAAAGTGTGACTTGCAGGCTGGAAAGCCCATTTTAAGCTTATCTGCGCCTGAAACGTCCGAAAAAGCAATCATTTAATAATGACAATAACTTTGGAACCATGCATGCTAGAATCATAATTCTTGCTTTTCTAGGTTGGAAATCTTCTGAATTTTCTATATTTAGTGCAGATTTGGTGAAAAAAGCTCAAGTTTTTGAGTTATGCAAGTTTTCATAAAAGTGTGACTTGCAGGCTGGAAAGCCCATTTTTGCACTTCTCTGAGCCTAAAACGTCCGAAAAAGCAATCATTTAATAATGACAATAACTTTTGAACCATGCATGCTAGAATCATAAATATTGCTTTCCTGGGTTGGAAATCTTCTGAATTTTCTATATTTAGTGCAGATTTGGTGAAAAAAGCTCAACTTTTTGAGTTATGCAAGTTTTCATAAAAGTGTGACTTGCAGGCTGGAAAGCCCATTTTTAAGCTTATCTGCGCCTGAAACGTCCGAAAAAGCAATCATTTAATAATGACAATAACTTTTGAACCATGCATGCTAGAATCATAAATCTTGCTTTCCTGGGTTGGAAATCTTCTGAATTTTCTATATTTAGTGCAGATTTGGTGAAAAAAGCTCAACTTTTTGAGTTATGCAAGTTTTCATAAAAGTGTGACTTGCAGGCTGGAAAGCCCATTTTTAAGCTTATCTGCGCCTGAAACGTCCTAAAAAGCAATCATTTAATAATGACAATAACTTTTGAACCATGCATGCTAGAATCATAATTCTTGCTTTCCTGGGTTGGAAATCTTCTGACTTTTCTATATTTAGTGCAGATTTGGTGAAAAAAGCTCAACTTTTTGAGTTATGCAAGTTTTCATAAAAGTGTGACTTGCAGGCTGGAAAGCCCATTTTTAAGCTTATCTGCGCCTGAAACGTCCGAAAAAGCAATCATTTAATAATGACAATAACTTTGGAACCATGCATGCTAGAATCATAATTCTTGCTTTTCTAGGTTGGAAATCTTCTGAATTTTCTATATTTAGTGCAGATTTGGTGAAAAAAGCTCAAGTTTTTGAGTTATGCAAGTTTTCATAAAAGTGTGACTTGCAGGCTGGAAAGCCCATTTTTGCACTTCTCTGAGCCTAAAACGTCCGAAAAAGCAATCATTTAATAATGACAATAACTTTTGAACCATGCATGCTAGAATCATAAATCTTGCTTTCCTGGGTTGGAAATCTTCTGAATTTTCTATATTTAGTGCAGATTTGGTGAAAAAAGCTCAACTTTTTGAGTTATGCAAGTTTTCATAAAAGTGTGACTTGCAGGCTGGAAAGCCCATTTTTGCACTTCTCTGCGCCTGAAACGTCCGAAAAAGCAATCATTTAATAATGACAATAACTTTTGAACCATGCATGCTAGAATCATAATTCTTGCTTTCCTGGGTTGGAAATCTTCTGAATTTTCTATATTTAGTGCAGATTTGGTGAAAAAAGCTCAACTTTTTGAGTTATGCAAGTTTTCATAAAAGTGTGACTTGCAGGCTGGAAAGCCCATTTTAAGCTTATCTGCGCCTGAAACGTCCGAAAAAGCAATCATTTAATAATGACAATAACTTTGGAACCATGCATGCTAGAATCATAATTCTTGCTTTTCTAGGTTGGAAATCTTCTGAATTTTCTATATTTAGTGCAGATTTGGTGAAAAAAGCTCAAGTTTTTGAGTTATGCAAGTTTTCATAAAAGTGTGACTTGCAGGCTGGAAAGCCCATTTTTGCACTTCTCTGAGCCTAAAACGTCCGAAAAAGCAATCATTTAATAATGACAATAACTTTTGAACCATGCATGCTAGAATCATAAATATTGCTTTCCTGGGTTGGAAATCTTCTGAATTTTCTATATTTAGTGCAGATTTGGTGAAAAAAGCTCAACTTTTTGAGTTATGCAAGTTTTCATAAAAGTGTGACTTGCAGGCTGGAAAGCCCATTTTTAAGCTTATCTGCGCCTGAAACGTCCGAAAAAGCAATCATTTAATAATGACAATAACTTTTGAACCATGCATGCTAGAATCATAATTCTTGCTTTCCTGGGTTGGAAATCTTATGAATTTTCTATATTTAGTGCAGATTTGGTGAAAAAAGCTCAACTTTTTGAGTTATGCAAGTTTTCATAAAAGTGTGACTTGCAGGCTGGAAAGCCCATTTTTGCACTTCTCTGAGCCTAAAACGTCCGAAAAAGCAATCATTTAATAATGACAATAACTTTTGAACCATGCATGCTAGAATCATAATTCTTGCTTTCCTGGGTTGGAAATCTTCTGAATTTTCTATATTTAGTGCAGATTTGGTGAAAAAAGCTCAACTTTTTGAGTTATGCAAGTTTTCATAAAAGTGTGACTTGCAGGCTGGAAAGCCCATTTTTAAGCTTATCTGCGCCTGAAACGTCCGAAAAAGCAATCATTTAATAATGACAATAACTTTGGAACCATGCATGCTAGAATCATAATTCTTGCTTTTCTAGGTTGGAAATCTTCTGAATTTTCTATATTTAGTGCAGATTTGGTGAAAAAAGCTCAAGTTTTTGAGTTATGCAAGTTTTCATAAAAGTGTGACTTGCAGGCTGGAAAGCCCATTTTTGCACTTCTCTGAGCCTAAAACGTCCGAAAAAGCAATCATTTAATAATGACAATAACTTTTGAACCATGCATGCTAGAATCATAAATCTTGCTTTCCTGGGTTGGAAATCTTCTGAATTTTCTATATTTAGTGCAGATTTGGTGAAAAAAGCTCAACTTTTTGAATTATGCAAGTTTTCATAAAAGTGTGACTTGCAGGCTGGAAAGCCCATTTTTAAGCTTATCTGCGCCTGAAACGTCCGAAAAAGCAATCATTTAATAATGACAATAACTTTTGAACCATGCATGCTAGAATCATAATTCTTGCTTTCCTGGGTTGGAAATCTTCTGAATTTTCTATATTTAGTGCAGATTTGGTGAAAAAAGCTCAACTTTTTGAGTTATGCAAGTTTTCATAAAAGTGTGACTTGCAGGCTGGAAAGCCCATTTTTAAGCTTATCTGCGCCTGAAACGTCCGAAAAAGCAATCATTTAATAATGACAATAACTTTGGAACCATGCATGCTAGAATCATAATTCTTGCTTTTCTAGGTTGGAAATCTTCTGAATTTTCTATATTTAGTGCAGATTTGGTGAAAAAAGCTCAAGTTTTTGAGTTATGCAAGTTTTCATAAAAGTGTGACTTGCAGGCTGGAAAGCCCATTTTTGCACTTCTCTGAGCCTAAAACGTCCGAAAAAGCAATCATTTAATAATGACAATAACTTTTGAACCATGCATGCTAGAATCATAAATCTTGCTTTCCTGGGTTGGAAATCTTCTGAATTTTCTATATTTAGTGCAGATTTGGTGAAAAAAGCTCAACTTTTTGAGTTATGCAAGTTTTCATAAAAGTGTGACTTGCAGGCTGGAAAGCCCATTTTTAAGCTTATCTGCGCCTGAAACGTCCGAAAAAGCAATCATTTAATAATGACAATAACTTTTGAACCATGCATGCTAGAATCATAATTCTTGCTTTCCTGGGTTGGAAATCTTCTGAATTTTCTATATTTAGTGCAGATTTGGTGAAAAAAGCTCAAGTTTTTGAGTTATGCAAGTTTTCATAAAAGTGTGACTTGCAGGCTGGAAAGCCCATTTTTGCACTTCTCTGAGCCTAAAACGTCCGAAAAAGCAATCATTTAATAATGACAATAACTTTTGAACCATGCATGCTAGAATCATAAATCTTGCTTTCCTGGGTTGGAAATCTTCTGAATTTTCTATATTTAGTGCAGATTTGGTGAAAAAAGCTCAACTTTTTGAGTTATGCAAGTTTTCATAAAAGTGTGACTTGCAGGCTGGAAAGCCCATTTTTAAGCTTATCTGCGCCTGAAACGTCCGAAAAAGCAATCATTTAATAATGACAATAACTTTTGAACCATGCATGCTAGAATCATAATTCTTGCTTTCCTGGGTTGGAAATCTTCTGAATTTTCTATATTTAGTGCAGATTTGGTGAAAAAAGCTCAACTTTTTGAGTTATGCAAGTTTTCATAAAAGTGTGACTTGCAGGCTGGAAAGCCCATTTTTAAGCTTATCTGCGCCTGAAACGTCCGAAAAAGCAATCATTTAATAATGACAATAACTTTGGAACCATGCATGCTAGAATCATAATTCTTGCTTTTCTAGGTTGGAAATCTTCTGAATTTTCTATATTTAGTGCAGATTTGGTGAAAAAAGCTCAAGTTTTTGAGTTATGCAAGTTTTCATAAAAGTGTGACTTGCAGGCTGGAAAGCCCATTTTTGCACTTCTCTGAGCCTAAAACGTCCGAAAAAGCAATCATTTAATAATGACAATAACTTTTGAACCATGCATGCTAGAATCATAAATCTTGCTTTCCTGGGTTGGAAATCTTCTGTATTTTCTATATTTAGTGCAGATTTGGTGAAAAAAGCTCAACTTTTTGAGTTATGCAAGTTTTCATAAAAGTGTGACTTGCAGGCTGGAAAGCCCATTTTTAAGCTTATCTGCGCCTGAAACGTCCGAAAAAGCAATCATTTAATAATGACAATAACTTTGGAACCATGCATGCTAGAATCATAATTCTTGCTTTTCTAGGTTGGAAATCTTCTGAATTTTCTATATTTAGTGCAGATTTGGTGAAAAAAGCTCAAGTTTTTGAGTTATGCAAGTTTTCATAAAAGTGTGACTTGCAGGCTGGAAAGCCCATTTTTGCACTTCTCTGAGCCTAAAACGTCCGAAAAAGCAATCATTTAATAATGACAATAACTTTTGAACCATGCATGCTAGAATCATAAATCTTGCTTTCCTGGGTTGGAAATCTTCTGAATTTTCTATATTTAGTGCAGATTTGGTGAAAAAAGCTCAACTTTTTGAGTTATGCAAGTTTTCATAAAAGTGTGACTTGCAGGCTGGAAAGCCCATTTTTAAGCTTATCTGCGCCTGAAACGTCCGAAAAAGCAATCATTTAATAATGACAATAACTTTTGAACCATGCATGCTAGAATCATAATTCTTGCTTTCCTGGGTTGGAAATCTTCTGAATTTTCTATATTTAGTGCAGATTTGGTGAAAAAAGCTCAACTTTTTGAGTTATGCAAGTTTTCATAAAAGTGTGACTTGCAGGCTGGAAAGCCCATTTTTAAGCTTATCTGCGCCTGAAACGTCCGAAAAAGCAATCATTTAATAATGACAATAACTTTGGAACCATGCATGCTAGAATCATAATTCTTGCTTTTCTAGGTTGGAAATCTTCTGAACTTTCTATATTTAGTGCAGATTTGTTGAAAAAAGCTCAAGTTTTTGAGTTATGCAAGTTTTCATAAAAGTGTGACTTGCAGGCTGGAAAGCCCATTTTTGCACTTCTCTGAGCCTAAAACGTCCGAAAAAGCAATCATTTAATAATGACAATAACTTTTGAACCATGCATGCTAGAATCATAAATCTTGCTTTCCTGGGTTGGAAATCTTCTGAATTTTCTATATTTAGTGCAGATTTGGTGAAAAAAGCTCAACTTTTTGAGTTATGCAAGTTTTCATAAAAGTGTGACTTGCAGGCTGGAAAGCCCATTTTTAAGCTTATCTGCGCCTGAAACGTCCTAAAAAGCAATCATTTAATAATGACAATAACTTTTGAACCATGCATGCTAGAATCATAATTCTTGCTTTCCTGGGTTGGAAATCTTCTGACTTTTCTATATTTAGTGCAGATTTGGTGAAAAAAAGCTCAACTTTTTGAGTTATGCAAGTTTTCATAAAAGTGTGACTTGCAGGCTGGAAAGCCCATTTTTAAGCTTATCTGCGCCTGAAACGTCCGAAAAAGCAATCATTTAATAATGACAATAACTTTGGAACCATGCATGCTAGAATCATAATTCTTGCTTTTCTAGGTTGGAAATCTTCTGAATTTTCTATATTTAGTGCAGATTTGGTGAAAAAAGCTCAAGTTTTTGAGTTATGCAAGTTTTCATAAAAGTGTGACTTGCAGGCTGGAAAGCCCATTTTTGCACTTCTCTGAGCCTAAAACGTCCGAAAAAGCAATCATTTAATAATGACAATAACTTTTGAACCATGCATGCTAGAATCATAAATCTTGCTTTCCTGGGTTGGAAATCTTCTGAATTTTCTATATTTAGTGCAGATTTGGTGAAAAAAGCTCAACTTTTTGAGTTATGCAAGTTTTCATAAAAGTGTGACTTGCAGGCTGGAAAGCCCATTTTTGCACTTCTCTGCGCCTGAAACGTCCGAAAAAGCAATCATTTAATAATGACAATAACTTTTGAACCATGCATGCTAGAATCATAATTCTTGCTTTCCTGGGTTGGAAATCTTCTGAATTTTCTATATTTAGTGCAGATTTGGTGAAAAAAGCTCAACTTTTTGAGTTATGCAAGTTTTCATAAAAGTGTGACTTGCAGGCTGGAAAGCCCATTTTAAGCTTATCTGCGCCTGAAACGTCCGAAAAAGCAATCATTTAATAATGACAATAACTTTGGAACCATGCATGCTAGAATCATAATTCTTGCTTTTCTAGGTTGGAAATCTTCTGAATTTTCTATATTTAGTGCAGATTTGGTGAAAAAAGCTCAAGTTTTTGAGTTATGCAAGTTTTCATAAAAGTGTGACTTGCAGGCTGGAAAGCCCATTTTTGCACTTCTCTGAGCCTAAAACGTCCGAAAAAGCAATCATTTAATAATGACAATAACTTTTGAACCATGCATGCTAGAATCATAAATATTGCTTTCCTGGGTTGGAAATCTTCTGAATTTTCTATATTTAGTGCAGATTTGGTGAAAAAAGCTCAACTTTTTGAGTTATGCAAGTTTTCATAAAAGTGTGACTTGCAGGCTGGAAAGCCCATTTTTAAGCTTATCTGCGCCTGAAACGTCCGAAAAAGCAATCATTTAATAATGACAATAACTTTTGAACCATGCATGCTAGAATCATAATTCTTGCTTTCCTGGGTTGGAAATCTTATGAATTTTCTATATTTAGTGCAGATTTGGTGAAAAAAGCTCAACTTTTTGAGTTATGCAAGTTTTCATAAAAGTGTGACTTGCAGGCTGGAAAGCCCATTTTTGCACTTCTCTGAGCCTAAAACGTCCGAAAAAGCAATAATTTAATAATGACAATAACTTTTGAACCATGCATGCTAGAATCATAATTCTTGCTTTCCTGGGTTGGAAATCTTCTGAATTTTCTATATTTAGTGCAGATTTGGTGAAAAAAGCTCAACTTTTTGAGTTATGCAAGTTTTCATAAAAGTGTGACTTGCAGGCTGGAAAGCCCATTTTTAAGCTTATCTGCGCCTGAAACGTCCGAAAAAGCAATCATTTAATAATGACAATAACTTTGGAACCATGCATGCTAGAATCATAATTCTTGCTTTTCTAGGTTGGAAATCTTCTGAATTTTCTATATTTAGTGCAGATTTGGTGAAAAAAGCTCAAGTTTTTTAGTTATGCAAGTTTTCATAAAAGTGTGACTTGCAGGCTGGAAAGCCCATTTTTGCACTTCTCTGAGCCTAAAACGTCCGAAAAAGCAATCATTTAATAATGACAATAACTTTTGAACCATGCATGCTAGAATCATAAATCTTGCTTTCCTGGGTTGGAAATCTTCTGAATTTTCTATATTTAGTGCAGATTTGGTGAAAAAAGCTCAACTTTTTGAGTTATGCAAGTTTTCATAAAAGTGTGACTTGCAGGCTGGAAAGCCCATTTTTAAGCTTATCTGCGCCTGAAACGTCCGAAAAAGCAATCATTTAATAATGACAATAACTTTTGAACCATGCATGCTAGAATCATAATTCTTGCTTTCCTGGGTTGGAAATCTTCTGAATTTTCTATATTTAGTGCAGATTTGGTGAAAAAAGCTCAACTTTTTGAGTTATGCAAGTTTTCATAAAAGTGTGACTTGCAGGCTGGAAAGCCCATTTTTAAGCTTATCTGCGCCTGAAACGTCCGAAAAAGCAATCATTTAATAATGACAATAACTTTGGAACCATGCATGCTAGAATCATAATTCTTGCTTTTCTAGGTTGGAAATCTTCTGAATTTTCTATATTTAGTGCAGATTTGGTGAAAAAAGCTCAAGTTTTTGAGTTATGCAAGTTTTCATAAAAGTGTGACTTGCAGGCTGGAAAGCCCATTTTTGCACTTCTCTGAGCCTAAAACGTCCGAAAAAGCAATCATTTAATAATGACAATAACTTTTGAACCATGCATGCTAGAATCATAAATCTTGCTTTCCTGGGTTGGAAATCTTCTGAATTTTCTATATTTAGTGCAGATTTGGTGAAAAAAGCTCAACTTTTTGAGTTATGCAAGTTTTCATAAAAGTGTGACTTGCAGGCTGGAAAGCCCATTTTTAAGCTTATCTGCGCCTGAAACGTCCGAAAAAGCAATCATTTAATAATGACAATAACTTTTGAACCATGCATGCTAGAATCATAATTCTTGCTTTCCTGGGTTGGAAATCTTCTGAATTTTCTATATTTAGTGCAGATTTGGTGAAAAAAGCTCAAGTTTTTGAGTTATGCAAGTTTTCATAAAAGTGTGACTTGCAGGCTGGAAAGCCCATTTTTGCACTTCTCTGAGCCTAAAACGTCCGAAAAAGCAATCATTTAATAATGACAATAACTTTTGAACCATGCATGCTAGAATCATAAATCTTGCTTTCCTGGGTTGGAAATCTTCTGAATTTTCTATATTTAGTGCAAATTTGGTGAAAAAAGCTCAACTTTTTGAGTTATGCAAGTTTTCATAAAAGTGTGACTTGCAGGCTGGAAAGCCCATTTTTAAGCTTATCTGCGCCTGAAACGTCCGAAAAAGCAATCATTTAATAATGACAATAACTTTTGAACCATGCATGCTAGAATCATAATTCTTGCTTTCCTGGGTTGGAAATCTTCTGAATTTTCTATATTTAGTGCAGATTTGGTGAAAAAAGCTCAACTTTTTGAGTTATGCAAGTTTTCATAAAAGTGTGACTTGCAGGCTGGAAAGCCCATTTTTAAGCTTATCTGCGCCTGAAACGTCCGAAAAAGCAATCATTTAATAATGACAATAACTTTGGAACCATGCATGCTAGAATCATAATTCTTGCTTTTCTAGGTTGGAAATCTTCTGAATTTTCTATATTTAGTGCAGATTTGGTGAAAAAAGCTCAAGTTTTTGAGTTATGCAAGTTTTCATAAAAGTGTGACTTGCAGGCTGGAAAGCCCATTTTTGCACTTCTCTGAGCCTAAAACGTCCGAAAAAGCAATCATTTAATAATGACAATAACTTTTGAACCATGCATGCTAGAATCATAAATCTTGCTTTCCTGGGTTGGAAATCTTCTGTATTTTCTATATTTAGTGCAGATTTGGTGAAAAAAGCTCAACTTTTTGAGTTATGCAAGTTTTCATAAAAGTGTGACTTGCAGGCTGAGAAGCCCATTTTTAAGCTTATCTGCGCCTGAAACGTCCGAAAAAGCAATCATTTAATAATGACAATAACTTTGGAACCATGCATGCTAGAATCATAATTCTTGCTTTTCTAGGTTGGAAATCTTCTGAATTTTCTATATTTAGTGCAGATTTGGTGAAAAAAGCTCAAGTTTTTGAGTTATGCAAGTTTTCATAAAAGTGTGACTTGCAGGCTGGAAAGCCCATTTTTGCACTTCTCTGAGCCTAAAACGTCCGAAAAAGCAATCATTTAATAATGACAATAACTTTTGAACCATGCATGCTAGAATCATAAATCTTGCTTTCCTGGGTTGGAAATCTTCTGAATTTTCTATATTTAGTGCAGATTTGGTGAAAAAAGCTCAACTTTTTGAGTTATGCAAGTTTTCATAAAAGTGTGACTTGCAGGCTGGAAAGCCCATTTTTAAGCTTATCTGCGCCTGAAACGTCCGAAAAAGCAATCATTTAATAATGACAATAACTTTTGAACCATGCATGCTAGAATCATAATTCTTGCTTTCCTGGGTTGGAAATCTTCTGAATTTTCTATATTTAGTGCAGATTTGGTGAAAAAAGCTCAACTTTTTGAGTTATGCAAGTTTTCATAAAAGTGTGACTTGCAGGCTGGAAAGCCCATTTTTAAGCTTATCTGCGCCTGAAACGTCCGAAAAAGCAATCATTTAATAATGACAATAACTTTGGAACCATGCATGCTAGAATCATAATTCTTGCTTTTCTAGGTTGGAAATCTTCTGAACTTTCTATATTTAGTGCAGATTTGTTGAAAAAAGCTCAAGTTTTTGAGTTATGCAAGTTTTCATAAAAGTGTGACTTGCAGGCTGGAAAGCCCATTTTTGCACTTCTCTGAGCCTAAAACGTCCGAAAAAGCAATCATTTAATAATGACAATAACTTTTGAACCATGCATGCTAGAATCATAAATCTTGCTTTCCTGGGTTGGAAATCTTCTGAATTTTCTATATTTAGTGCAGATTTGGTGAAAAAAGCTCAACTTTTTGAGTTATGCAAGTTTTCATAAAAGTGTGACTTGCAGGCTGGAAAGCCCATTTTTAAGCTTATCTGCGCCTGAAACGTCCTAAAAAGCAATCATTTAATAATGACAATAACTTTTGAACCATGCATGCTAGAATCATAATTCTTGCTTTCCTGGGTTGGAAATCTTCTGACTTTTCTATATTTAGTGCAGATTTGGTGAAAAAAGCTCAACTTTTTGAGTTATGCAAGTTTTCATAAAAGTGTGACTTGCAGGCTGGAAAGCCCATTTTTAAGCTTATCTGCGCCTGAAACGTCCGAAAAAGCAATCATTTAATAATGACAATAACTTTGGAACCATGCATGCTAGAATCATAATTCTTGCTTTTCTAGGTTGGAAATCTTCTGAATTTTCTATATTTAGTGCAGATTTGGTGAAAAAAGCTCAAGTTTTTGAGTTATGCAAGTTTTCATAAAAGTGTGACTTGCAGGCTGGAAAGCCCATTTTTGCACTTCTCTGAGCCTAAAACGTCCGAAAAAGCAATCATTTAATAATGACAATAACTTTTGAACCATGCATGCTAGAATCATAAATCTTGCTTTCCTGGGTTGGAAATCTTCTGAATTTTCTATATTTAGTGCAGATTTGGTGAAAAAAGCTCAACTTTTTGAGTTATGCAAGTTTTCATAAAAGTGTGACTTGCAGGCTGGAAAGCCCATTTTTAAGCTTATCTGCGCCTGAAACGTCCGAAAAAGCAATCATTTAATAATGACAATAACTTTTGAACCATGCATGCTAGAATCATAATTCTTGCTTTCCTGGGTTGGAAATCTTCTGAATTTTCTATATTTAGTGCAGATTTGGTGAAAAAAGCTCAACTTTTTGAGTTATGCAAGTTTTCATAAAAGTGTGACTTGCAGGCTGGAAAGCCCATTTTTAAGCTTATCTGCGCCTGAAACGTCCGAAAAAGCAATCATTTAATAATGACAATAACTTTGGAACCATGCATGCTAGAATCATAATTCTTGCTTTTCTAGGTTGGAAATCTTCTGAATTTTCTATATTTAGTGCAGATTTGGTGAAAAAAGCTCAAGTTTTTGAGTTATGCAAGTTTTCATAAAAGTGTGACTTGCAGGCTGGAAAGCCCATTTTTGCACTTCTCTGAGCCTAAAACGTCCGAAAAAGCAATCATTTAATAATGACAATAACTTTTGAACCATGCATGCTAGAATCATAAATCTTGCTTTCCTGGGTTGGAAATCTTCTGAATTTTCTATATTTAGTGCAGATTTGGTGAAAAAAGCTCAACTTTTTGAGTTATGCAAGTTTTCATAAAAGTGTGACTTGCAGGCTGGAAAGCCCATTTTTAAGCTTATCTGCGCCTGAAACGTCCGAAAAAGCAATCATTTAATAATGACAATAACTTTTGAACCATGCATGCTAGAATCATAATTCTTGCTTTCCTGGATTGGAAATCTTCTGAATTTTCTATATTTAGTGCAGATTTGGTGAAAAAGCTCAACTTTTTGAGTTATGCAAGTTTTCATAAAAGTGTGACTTGCAGGCTGGAAAGCCCATTTTTAAGCTTATCTGCGCCTGAAACGTCCGAAAAAGCAATCATTTAATAATGACAATAACTTTGGAACCATGCATGCTAGAATCATAAATCTTGCTTTCCTGGGTTGGAAATCTTCTGAATTTTCTATATTTAGTGCAGATTTGGTGAAAAAAGCTCAACTTTTTGAGTTATGCAAGTTTTCATAAAAGTGTGACTTGCAGGCTGGAAAGCCCATTTTTAAGCTTATCTGCGCCTGAAACGTCCGAAAAAGCAATCATTTAATAATGACAATAACTTTTGAACCATGCATGCTAGAATCATAATTCTTGCTTTCCTGGGTTGGAAATCTTCTGAATTTTCTATATTTAGTGCAGATTTGGTGAAAAAAGCTCAACTTTTTGAGTTATGCAAGTTTTCATAAAAGTGTGACTTGCAGGCTGGAAAGCCCATTTTTAAGCTTATCTGCGCCTGAAACGTCCGAAAAAGCAATCATTTAATAATGACAATAACTTTGGAACCATGCATGCTAGAATCATAATTCTTGCTTTTCTAGGTTGGAAATCTTCTGAATTTTCTATATTTAGTGCAGATTTGGTGAAAAAAGCTCAAGTTTTTGAGTTATGCAAGTTTTCATAAAAGTGTGACTTGCAGGCTGGAAAGCCCATTTTTGCACTTCTCTGAGCCTAAAACGTCCAAAAAGCAATCATTTAATAATGACAATAACTTTTGAACCATGCATGCTAGAATCATAAATCTTGCTTTCCTGGGTTGGAAATCTTCTGAATTTTCTATATTTAGTGCAGATTTGGTGAAAAAAGCTCAACTTTTTGAGTTATGCAAGTTTTCATAAAAGTGTGACTTGCAGGCTGGAAAGCCCATTTTTAAGCTTATCTGCGCCTGAAACGTCCGAAAAAGCAATCATTTAATAATGACAATAACTTTTGAACCATGCATGCTAGAATCATAATTCTTGCTTTTCTAGGTTGGAAATCTTCTGAATTTTCTATATTTAGTGCAGATTTGGTGAAAAAAGCTCAAGTTTTTGAGTTATGCAAGTTTTCATAAAAGTGTGACTTGCAGGCTGGAAAGCCCATTTTTGCACTTCTCTGAGCCTAAAACGTCCAAAAAGCAATCATTTAATAATGACAATAACTTTTGAACCATGCATGCTAGAATCATAAATCTTGCTTTCCTGGGTTGGAAATCTTCTGAATTTTCTATATTTAGTGCAGATTTGGTGAAAAAAGCTCAACTTTTTGAGTTATGCAAGTTTTCATAAAAGTGTGACTTGCAGGCTGGAAAGCCCATTTTTAAGCTTATCTGCGCCTGAAACGTCCGAAAAAGCAATCATTTAATAATGACAATAACTTTTGAACCATGCATGCTAGAATCATAATTCTTGCTTTCCTGGGTTGGAAATCTTCTGAATTTTCTATATTTAGTGCAGATTTGGTGAAAAAAGCTCAACTTTTTGAGTTATGCAAGTTTTCATAAAAGTGTGACTTGCAGGCTGGAAAGCCCATTTTTAAGCTTATCTGCGCCTGAAACGTCCGAAAAAGCAATCATTTAATAATGACAATAACTTTGGAACCATGCATGCTAGAATCATAATTCTTGCTTTTCTAGGTTGGAAATCTTCTGAATTTTCTATATTTAGTGCAGATTTGGTGAAAAAAGCTCAAGTTTTTGAGTTATGCAAGTTTTCATAAAAGTGTGACTTGCAGGCTGGAAAGCCCATTTTTGCACTTCTCTGAGCCTAAAACGTCCAAAAAGCAATCATTTAATAATGACAATAACTTTTGAACCATGCATGCTAGAATCATAAATCTTGCTTTCCTGGGTTGGAAATCTTCTGAATTTTCTATATTTAGTGCAGATTTGGTGAAAAAAGCTCAACTTTTTGAGTTATGCAAGTTTTCATAAAAGTGTGACTTGCAGGCTGGAAAGCCCATTTTTAAGCTTATCTGCGCCTGAAACGTCCGAAAAAGCAATCATTTAATAATGACAATAACTTTTGAACCATGCATGCTAGAATCATAATTCTTGCTTTTCTAGGTTGGAAATCTTCTGAATTTTCTATATTTAGTGCAGATTTGGTGAAAAAAGCTCAAGTTTTTGAGTTATGCAAGTTTTCATAAAAGTGTGACTTGCAGGCTGGAAAGCCCATTTTTGCACTTCTCTGAGCCTAAAACGTCCAAAAAGCAATCATTTAATAATGACAATAACTTTTGAACCATGCATGCTAGAATCATAAATCTTGCTTTCCTGGGTTGGAAATCTTCTGAATTTTCTATATTTAGTGCAGATTTGGTGAAAAAAGCTCAACTTTTTGAGTTATGCAAGTTTTCATAAAAGTGTGACTTGCAGGCTGGAAAGCCCATTTTTAAGCTTATCTGCGCCTGAAACGTCCGAAAAAGCAATCATTTAATAATGACAATAACTTTTGAACCATGCATGCTAGAATCATAATTCTTGCTTTCCTGGGTTGGAAATCTTCTGAATTTCTATATTTAGTGCAGATTTGGTGAAAAAAGCTCAACTTTTTGAGTTATGCAAGTTTTCATAAAAGTGTGACTTGCAGGCTGGAAAGCCCATTTTTAAGCTTATCTGCGCCTGAAACGTCCGAAAAAGCAATCATTTAATAATGACAATAACTTTGGAACCATGCATGCTAGAATCATAATTCTTGCTTTTCTAGGTTGGAAATCTTCTGAATTTTCTATATTTAGTGCAGATTTGGTGAAAAAAGCTCAAGTTTTTGAGTTATGCAAGTTTTCATAAAAGTGTGACTTGCAGGCTGGAAAGCCCATTTTTGCACTTCTCTGAGCCTAAAACGTCCGAAAAAGCAATCATTTAATAATGACAATAACTTTTGAACCATGCATGCTAGAATCATAAATCTTGCTTTCCTGGGTTGGAAATCTTCTGAATTTTCTATATTTAGTGCAGATTTGGTGAAAAAAGCTCAACTTTTTGAGTTATGCAAGTTTTCATAAAAGTGTGACTTGCAGGCTGGAAAGCCCATTTTTAAGCTTATCTGCGCCTGAAACGTTCGAAAAAGCAATCATTTAATAATGACAATAACTTTTGAACCATGCATGCTAGAATCATAATTCTTGCTTTCCTGGGTTGGAAATCTTCTGAATTTTCTATATTTAGTGCAGATTTGGTGAAAAAAGCTCAACTTTTTGAGTTATGCAAGTTTTCATAAAAGTGTGACTTGCAGGCTGGAAAGCCCATTTTTAAGCTTATCTGCGCCTGAAACGTCCGAAAAAGCAATCATTTAATAATGACAATAACTTTTGAACCATGCATGCTAGAATCATAATTCTTGCTTTCCTGGGTTGGAAATCTTCTGAATTTTCTATATTTAGTGCAGATTTGGTGAAAAAAGCTCAACTTTTTGAGTTACGCAAGTTTTCATAAAAGTGTGACTTGCAGGCTGAAAGCCCATTTTTAAGCTTATCTGCGCCTGAAACGTCCGAAAAAGCAATCATTTAATAATGACAATAACTTTGGAACCATGCATGCTAGAATCATAATTCTTGCTTTTCTAGGTTGGAAATCTTCTGAATTTTCTATATTTAGTGCAGATTTGGTGAAAAAAGCTCAAGTTTTTGAGTTATGCAAGTTTTCATAAAAGTGTGACTTGCAGGCTGGAAAGCCCATTTTTGCACTTCTCTGAGCCTAAAACGTCCGAAAAAGCAATCATTTAATAATGACAATAACTTTTGAACCATGCATGCTAGAATCATAAATCTTGCTTTCCTGGGTTGGAAATCTTCTGAATTTTCTATATTTAGTGCAGATTTGGTGAAAAAAGCTCAACTTTTTGAGTTATGCAAGTTTTCATAAAAGTGTGACTTGCAGGCTGGAAAGCCCATTTTTAAGCTTATCTGCGCCTGAAACGTCCGAAAAAGCAATCATTTAATAATGACAATAACTTTTGAACCATGCATGCTAGAATCATAATTCTTGCTTTCCTGGTTGGAAATCTTCTGAATTTTCTATATTTAGTGCAGATTTGGTGAAAAAAGCTCAACTTTTTGAGTTATGCAAGTTTTCATAAAAGTGTGACTTGCAGGCTGGAAAGCCCATTTTTAAGCTTATCTGCGCCTGAAACGTCCGAAAAAGCAATCATTTAATAATGACAATAACTTTGGAACCATGCATGCTAGAATCATAATTCTTGCTTTTCTAGGTTGGAAATCTTCTGAATTTTCTATATTTAGTGCAGATTTGGTGAAAAAAGCTCAAGTTTTTGAGTTATGCAAGTTTTCATAAAAGTGTGACTTGCAGGCTGGAAAGCCCATTTTTGCACTTCTCTGAGCCTAAAACGTCCAAAAAGCAATCATTTAATAATGACAATAACTTTTGAACCATGCATGCTAGAATCATAAATCTTGCTTTCCTGGGTTGGAAATCTTCTGAATTTTCTATATTTAGTGCAGATTTGGTGAAAAAAGCTCAACTTTTTGAGTTATGCAAGTTTTCATAAAAGTGTGACTTGCAGGCTGGAAAGCCCATTTTTAAGCTTATCTGCGCCTGAAACGTCCGAAAAAGCAATCATTTAATAATGACAATAACTTTTGAACCATGCATGCTAGAATCATAATTCTTGCTTTCCTGGGTTGGAAATCTTCTGAATTTTCTATATTTAGTGCAGATTTGGTGAAAAAAGCTCAACTTTTTGAGTTATGCAAGTTTTCATAAAAGTGTGACTTGCAGGCTGGAAAGCCCATTTTTAAGCTTATCTGCGCCTGAAACGTCCGAAAAAGCAATCATTTAATAATGACAATAACTTTGGAACCATGCATGCTAGAATCATAATTCTTGCTTTTCTAGGTTGGAAATCTTCTGAATTTTCTATATTTAGTGCAGATTTGGTGAAAAAAGCTCAAGTTTTTGAGTTATGCAAGTTTTCATAAAAGTGTGACTTGCAGGCTGGAAAGCCCATTTTTGCACTTCTCTGAGCCTAAAACGTCCGAAAAAGCAATCATTTAATAATGACAATAACTTTTGAACCATGCATGCTAGAATCATAAATCTTGCTTTCCTGGGTTGGAAATCTTCTGAATTTTCTATATTTAGTGCAGATTTGGTGAAAAAAGCTCAACTTTTTGAGTTATGCAAGTTTTCATAAAAGTGTGACTTGCAGGCTGGAAAGCCCATTTTTAAGCTTATCTGCGCCTGAAACGTCCGAAAAAGCAATCATTTAATAATGACAATAACTTTTGAACCATGCATGCTAGAATCATAATTCTTGCTTTCCTGGGTTGGAAATCTTCTGAATTTTCTATATTTAGTGCAGATTTGGTGAAAAAAGCTCAACTTTTTGAGTTATGCAAGTTTTCATAAAAGTGTGACTTGCAGGCTGGAAAGCCCATTTTTAAGCTTATCTGCGCCTGAAACGTCCGAAAAAGCAATCATTTAATAATGACAATAACTTTTGAACCATGCATGCTAGAATCATAATTCTTGCTTTCCTGGGTTGGAAATCTTCTGAATTTTCTATATTTAGTGCAGATTTGGTGAAAAAAGCTCAACTTTTTGAGTTACGCAAGTTTTCATAAAAGTGTGACTTGCAGGCTGGAAAGCCCATTTTTAAGCTTATCTGCGCCTGAAACGTCCGAAAAAGCAATCATTTAATAATGACAATAACTTTGGAACCATGCATGCTAGAATCATAATTCTTGCTTTTCTAGGTTGGAAATCTTCTGAATTTTCTATATTTAGTGCAGATTTGGTGAAAAAAGCTCAAGTTTTTGAGTTATGCAAGTTTTCATAAAAGTGTGACTTGCAGGCTGGAAAGCCCATTTTTGCACTTCTCTGAGCCTAAAACGTCCGAAAAAGCAATCATTTAATAATGACAATAACTTTTGAACCATGCATGCTAGAATCATAAATCTTGCTTTCCTGGGTTGGAAATCTTCTGAATTTTCTATATTTAGTGCAGATTTGGTGAAAAAAGCTCAACTTTTTGAGTTATGCAAGTTTTCATAAAAGTGTGACTTGTAGGCTGGAAAGCCCATTTTTAAGCTTATCTGCGCCTGAAACGTCCGAAAAAGCAATCATTTAATAATGACAATAACTTTTGAACCATGCATGCTAGAATCATAATTCTTGCTTTCCTGGGTTGGAAATCTTCTGAATTTTCTATATTTAGTGCAGATTTGGTGAAAAAAGCTCAACTTTTTGAGTTATGCAAGTTTTCATAAAAGTGTGACTTGCAGGCTGGAAAGCCCATTTTTAAGCTTATCTGCGCCTGAAACGTCCGAAAAAGCAATCATTTAATAATGACAATAACTTTGGAACCATGCATGCTAGAATCATAATTCTTGCTTTTCTAGTTTGGAAATCTTCTGAATTTTCTATATTTAGTGCAGATTTGGTGAAAAAGGCTCAAGTTTTTGAGTTATGCAAGTTTTCATAAAAGTGTGACTTGCAGGCTGGAAAGCCCATTTTTGCACTTCTCTGAGCCTAAAACGTCCAAAAAGCAATCATTTAATAATGACAATAACTTTTGAACCATGCATGCTAGAATCATAAATCTTGCTTTCCTGGGTTGGAAATCTTCTGAATTTTCTATATTTAGTGCAGATTTGGTGAAAAAAGCTCAACTTTTTGAGTTATGCAAGTTTTTATAAAAGTGTGACTTGCAGGCTGGAAAGCCCATTTTTAAGCTTATCTGCGCCTGAAACGTCCGAAAAAGCAATCATTTAATAATGACAATAACTTTTGAACCATGCATGCTAGAATCATAATTCTTGCTTTTCTAGGTTGGAAATCTTCTGAATTTTCTATATTTAGTGCAGATTTGGTGAAAAAAGCTCAAGTTTTTGAGTTATGCAAGTTTTCATAAAAGTGTGACTTGCAGGCTGGAAAGCCCATTTTTGCACTTCTCTGAGCCTAAAACGTCCAAAAAGCAATCATTTAATAATGACAATAACTTTTGAACCATGCATGCTAGAATCATAAATCTTGCTTTCCTGGGTTGGAAATCTTCTGAATTTTCTATATTTAGTGCAGATTTGGTGAAAAAAGCTCAACTTTTTGAGTTATGCAAGTTTTCATAAAAGTGTGACTTGCAGGCTGGAAAGCCCATTTTTAAGCTTATCTGCGCCTGAAACGTCCGAAAAAGCAATCATTTAATAATGACAATAACTTTTGAACCATGCATGCTAGAATCATAATTCTTGCTTTCCTGGGTTGGAAATCTTCTGAATTTTCTATATTTAGTGCAGATTTGGTGAAAAAAGCTCAAGTTTTTGAGTTATGCAAGTTTTCATAAAAGTGTGACTTGCAGGCTGGAAAGCCCATTTTTAAGCTTATCTGCGCCTGAAACGTCCGAAAAAGCAATCATTTAATAATGACAATAACTTTGGAACCATGCATGCTAGAATCATAATTCTTGCTTTTCTAGGTTGGAAATCTTCTGAATTTTCTATATTTAGTGCAGATTTGGTGAAAAAAGCTCAAGTTTTTGAGTTATGCAAGTTTTCATAAAAGTGTGACTTGCAGGCTGGAAAGCCCATTTTTGCACTTCTCTGAGCCTAAAACGTCCGAAAAAGCAATCATTTAATAATGACAATAACTTTTGAACCATGCATGCTAGAATCATAAATCTTGCTTTCCTGGGTTGGAAATCTTCTGAATTTTCTATATTTAGTGCAGATTTGGAGAAAAAAGCTCAACTTTTTGAGTTATGCAAGTTTTCATAAAAGTGTGACTTGCAGGCTGGAAAGCCCATTTTTAAGCTTATCTGCGCCTGAAACGTCCGAAAAAGCAATCATTTAATAATGACAATAACTTTTGAACCATGCATGCTAGAATCATAATTCTTGCTTTCCTGGGTTGGAAATCTTCTGAATTTTCTATATTTAGTGCAGATTTGGTGAAAAAAGCTCAACTTTTTGAGTTATGCAAGTTTTCATAAAAGTGTGACTTGCAGGCTGGAAAGCCCATTTTTAAGCTTATCTGCGCCTGAAACGTCCGAAAAAGCAATCATTTAATAATGACAATAACTTTGGAACCATGCATGCTAGAATCATAATTCTTGCTTTTCTAGGTTGGAAATCTTCTGAATTTTCTATATTTAGTGCAGATTTGGTGAAAAAAGCTCAAGTTTTTGAGTTATGCAAGTTTTCATAAAAGTGTGACTTGCAGGCTGGAAAGCCCATTTTTGCACTTCTCTGAGCCTAAAACGTCCGAAAAAGCAATCATTTAATAATGACAATAACTTTTGAACCATGCATGCTAGAATCATAAATCTTGCTTTCCTGGGTTGGAAATCTTCTGAATTTTCTATATTTAGTGCAGATTTGGTGAAAAAAAGCTCAACTTTTTGAGTTATGCAAGTTTTCATAAAAGTGTGACTTGCAGGCTGGAAAGCCCATTTTTAAGCTTATCTGCGCCTGAAACGTCCGAAAAAGCAATCATTTAATAATGACAATAACTTTTGAACCATGCATGCTAGAATCATAATTCTTGCTTTCCTGGGTTGGAAATCTTCTGAATTTTCTATATTTAGTGCAGATTTGGTGAAAAAAGCTCAACTTTTTGAGTTATGCAAGTTTTCATAAAAGTGTGACTTGCAGGCTGGAAAGCCCATTTTTAAGCTTATCTGCGCCTGAAACGTCCGAAAAAGCAATCATTTAATAATGACAATAACTTTGGAACCATGCATGCTAGAATCATAATTCTTGCTTTTCTAGGTTGGAAATCTTCTGAATTTTCTATATTTAGTGCAGATTTGGTGAAAAAAGCTCAAGTTTTTGAGTTATGCAAGTTTTCATAAAAGTGTGACTTGCAGGCTGGAAAGCCCATTTTTGCACTTCTCTGAGCCTAAAACGTCCAAAAAGCAATCATTTAATAATGACAATAACTTTTGAACCATGCATGCTAGAATCATAAATCTTGCTTTCCTGGGTTGGAAATCTTCTGAATTTTCTATATTTAGTGCAGATTTGGTGAAAAAAGCTCAACTTTTTGAGTTATGCAAGTTTTTATAAAAGTGTGACTTGCAGCCTGGAAAGCCCATTTTTAAGCTTATCTGCGCCTGAAACGTCCGAAAAAGCAATCATTTAATAATGACAATAACTTTTGAACCATGCATGCTAGAATCATAATTCTTGCTTTTCTAGGTTGGAAATCTTCTGAATTTTCTATATTTAGTGCAGATTTGGTGAAAAAAGCTCAAGTTTTTGAGTTATGCAAGTTTTCATAAAAGTGTGACTTGCAGGCTGGAAAGCCCATTTTTGCACTTCTCTGAGCCTAAAACGTCCAAAAAGCAATCATTTAATAATGACAATAACTTTTGAACCATGCATGCTAGAATCATAAATCTTGCTTTCCTGGGTTGGAAATCTTCTGAATTTTCTATATTTAGTGCAGATTTGGTGAAAAAAGCTCAACTTTTTGAGTTATGCAAGTTTTCATAAAAGTGTGACTTGCAGGCTGGAAAGCCCATTTTTAAGCTTATCTGCGCCTGAAACGTCCGAAAAAGCAATCATTTAATAATGACAATAACTTTTGAACCATGCATGCTAGAATCATAATTCTTGCTTTCCTGGGTTGGAAATCTTCTGAATTTTCTATATTTAGTGCAGATTTGGTGAAAAAAGCTCAACTTTTTGAGTTATGCAAGTTTTCATAAAAGTGTGACTTGCAGGCTGGAAAGCCCATTTTTAAGCTTATCTGCGCCTGAAACGTCCGAAAAAGCAATCATTTAATAATGACAATAACTTTGGAACCATGCATGCTAGAATCATAATTCTTGCTTTTCTAGGTTGGAAATCTTCTGAATTTTCTATATTTAGTGCAGATTTGGTGAAAAAAGCTCAAGTTTTTGAGTTATGCAAGTTTTCATAAAAGTGTGACTTGCAGGCTGGAAAGCCCATTTTTGCACTTCTCTGAGCCTAAAACGTCCGAAAAAGCAATCATTTAATAATGACAATAACTTTTGAACCATGCATGCTAGAATCATAAATCTTGCTTTCCTGGGTTGGAAATCTTCTGAATTTTCTATATTTAGTGCAGATTTGGTGAAAAAAGCTCAACTTTTTTGAGTTATGCAAGTTTTCATAAAAGTGTGACTTGCAGGCTGGAAAGCCCATTTTTAAGCTTATCTGCGCCTGAAACGTCCGAAAAAGCAATCATTTAATAATGACAATAACTTTTGAACCATGCATGCTAGAATCATAATTCTTGCTTTCCTGGGTTGGAAATCTTCTGAATTTTCTATATTTAGTGCAGATTTGGTGAAAAAAGCTCAACTTTTTGAGTTATGCAAGTTTTCATAAAAGTGTGACTTGCAGGCTGGAAAGCCCATTTTTAAGCTTATCTGCGCCTGAAACGTCCGAAAAAGCAATCATTTAATAATGACAATAACTTTGGAACCATGCATGCTAGAATCATAATTCTTGCTTTTCTAGGTTGGAAATCTTCTGAATTTTCTATATTTAGTGCAGATTTGGTGAAAAAAAGCTCAACTTTTTGAGTTATGCAAGTTTTCATAAAAGTGTGACTTGCAGGCTGGAAAGCCCATTTTTGCACTTCTCTGAGCCTAAAACGTCCGAAAAAGCAATCATTTAATAATGACAATAACTTTTTGAACCATGCATGCTAGAATCATAAATCTTGCTTTCCTGGGTTGGAAATCTTCTGAATTTTCTATATTTAGTGCAGATTTGGTGAAAAAAGCTCAAGTTTTTGAGTTATGCAAGTTTTCATAAAAGTGTGACTTGCAGGCTGGAAAGCCCATTTTTAAGCTTATCTGCGCCTGAAACGTCCGAAAAAGCAATCATTTAATAATGACAATAACTTTTGAACCATGCATGCTAGAATCATAATTCTTGCTTTCCTGGGTTGGAAATCTTCTGAATTTTCTATATTTAGTGCAGATTTGGTGAAAAAAGCTCAACTTTTTGAGTTATGCAAGTTTTCATAAAAGTGTGACTTGCAGGCTGGAAAGCCCATTTTTAAGCTTATCTGCGCCTGAAACGGTCCGAAAAAGCAATCATTTAATAATGACAATAACTTTTGAACCATGCATGCTAGAATCATAATTCTTGCTTTCCTGGGTTGGAAATCTTCTGAATTTTCTATATTTAGTGCAGATTTGGTGAAAAAAGCTCAACTTTTTGAGTTATGCAAGTTTTCATAAAAGTGTGACTTGCAGGCTGGAAAGCCCATTTTTAAGCTTATCTGCGCCTGAAACGTCCGAAAAAGCAATCATTTAATAATGACAATAACTTTGGAACCATGCATGCTAGAATCATAATTCTTGCTTTTCTAGGTTGGAAATCTTCTGAATTTTCTATATTTAGTGCAGATTTGGTGAAAAAAGCTCAAGTTTTTGAGTTATGCAAGTTTTCATAAAAGTGTGACTTGCAGGCTGGAAAGCCCATTTTTGCACTTCTCTGAGCCTAAAACGTCCGAAAAAGCAATCATTTAATAATGACAATAACTTTTGAACCATGCATGCTAGAATCATAAATCTTGCTTTCCTGGGTTGGAAATCTTCTGAATTTTCTATATTTAGTGCAGATTTGGTGAAAAAAGCTCAACTTTTTGAGTTATGCAAGTTTTCATAAAAGTGTGACTTGCAGGCTAGAAAGCCCATTTTTAAGCTTATCTGCGCCTGAAACGTCCGAAAAAGCAATCATTTAATAATGACAATAACTTTTGAACCATGCATGCTAGAATCATAATTCTTGCTTTCCTGGGTTGGAAATCTTCTGAATTTTCTATATTTAGTGCAGATTTGGTGAAAAAAGCTCAACTTTTTGAGTTATGCAAGTTTTCATAAAAGTGTGACTTGCAGGCTGGAAAGCCCATTTTTAAGCTTATCTGCGCCTGAAACGTCCGAAAAAGCAAGCATTTAATAATGACAATAACTTTTGAACCATGCATGCTAGAATCATAATTCTTGCTTTCCTGGGTTGGAAATCTTCTGAATTTTCTATATTTAGTGCAGATTTGGTGAAAAAAGCTCAACTTTTTGAGTTATGCAAGTTTTCATAAAAGTGTGACTTGCAGGCTGGAAAGCCCATTTTTAAGCTTATCTGCGCCTGAAACGTCCGAAAAAGCAATCATTTAATAATGACAATAACTTTGGAACCATGCATGCTAGAATCATAATTCTTGCTTTTCTAGGTTGGAAATCTTCTGAATTTTCTATATTTAGTGCAGATTTGGTGAAAAAAGCTCAAGTTTTTGAGTTATGCAAGTTTTCATAAAAGTGTGACTTGCAGGCTGGAAAGCCCATTTTTGCACTTCTCTGAGCCTAAAACGTCCGAAAAAGCAATCATTTAATAATGACAATAACTTTTGAACCATGCATGCTAGAATCATAAATCTTGCTTTCCTGGGTTGGAAATCTTCTGAATTTTCTATATTTAGTGCAGATTTGGTGAAAAAAGCTCAACTTTTTGAGTTATGCAAGTTTTCATAAAAGTGTGACTTGCAGGCTGGAAAGCCCATTTTTGCACTTCTCTGAGCCTAAAACGTCCGAAAAAGCAATCATTTAATAATGACAATAACTTTTGAACCATGCATGCTAGAATCATAAATCTTGCTTTCCTGGGTTGGAAATCTTCTGAATTTTCTATATTTAGTGCAGATTTGGTGAAAAAAGCTCAACTTTTTGAGTTATGCAAGTTTTCATAAAAGTGTGACTTGCAGGCTGGAAAGCCCATTTTTAAGCTTATCTGCGCCTGAAACGTCCGAAAAAGCAAGCATTTAATAATGACAATAACTTTTGAACCATGCATGCTAGAATCATAATTCTTGCTTTCCTGGGTTGGAAATCTTCTGAATTTTCTATATTTAGTGCAGATTTGGTGAAAAAAGCTCAACTTTTTGAGTTATGCAAGTTTTCATAAAAGTGTGACTTGCAGGCTGGAAAGCCCATTTTTAAGCTTATCTGCGCCTGAAACGTCCGAAAAAGCAATCATTTAATAATGACAATAACTTTGGAACCATGCATGCTAGAATCATAATTCTTGCTTTTCTAGGTTGGAAATCTTCTGAATTTTCTATATTTAGTGCAGATTTGGTGAAAAAAGCTCAAGTTTTTGAGTTATGCAAGTTTTCATAAAAGTGTGACTTGCAGGCTGGAAAGCCCATTTTTGCACTTCTCTGAGCCTAAAACGTCCGAAAAAGCAATCATTTAATAATGACAATAACTTTTGAACCATGCATGCTAGAATCATAAATCTTGCTTTCCTGGGTTGGAAATCTTCTGAATTTTCTATATTTAGTGCAGATTTGGTGAAAAAAGCTCAACTTTTTGAGTTATGCAAGTTTTCATAAAAGTGTGACTTGCAGGCTGGAAAGCCCATTTTTAAGCTTATCTGCGCCTGAAACGTCCGAAAAAGCAATCATTTAATAATGACAATAACTTTTGAACCATGCATGCTAGAATCATAATTCTTGCTTTCCTGGGTTGGAAATCTTCTGAATTTTCTATATTTAGTGCAGATTTGGTGAAAAAAAGCTCAACTTTTTGAGTTATGCAAGTTTTCATAAAAGTGTGACTTGCAGGCTGGAAAGCCCATTTTTAAGCTTATCTGCGCCTGAAACGTCCGAAAAAGCAATCATTTAATAATGACAATAACTTTGGAACCATGCATGCTAGAATCATAATTCTTGCTTTTCTAGGTTGGAAATCTTCTGAATTTTCTATATTTAGTGCAGATTTGGTGAAAAAAGCTCAAGTTTTTGAGTTATGCAAGTTTTCATAAAAGTGTGACTTGCAGGCTGGAAAGCCCATTTTTGCACTTCTCTGAGCCTAAAACGTCCGAAAAAGCAATCATTTAATAATGACAATAACTTTTGAACCATGCATGCTAGAATCATAAATCTTGCTTTCCTGGGTTGGAAATCTTCTGAATTTTCTATATTTAGTGCAGATTTGGTGAAAAAAGCTCAACTTTTTGAGTTATGCAAGTTTTCATAAAAGTGTGACTTGCAGGCTGGAAAGCCCATTTTTGCACTTCTCTGAGCCTAAAACGTCCGAAAAAGCAATCATTTAATAATGACAATAACTTTTGAACCATGCATGCTAGAATCATAAATCTTGCTTTCCTGGGTTGGAAATCTTCTGAATTTTCTATATTTAGTGCTGATTTGGTGAAAAAAGCTCAACTTTTTGAGTTATGCAAGTTTTCATAAAAGTGTGACTTGCAGGCTGGAAAGCCCATTTTTAAGCTTATCTGCGCCTGAAACGTCCGAAAAAGCAATCATTTAATAATGACAATAACTTTTGAACCATGCATGCTAGAATCATAAATCTTGCTTTCCTGGGTTGGAAATCTTCTGAATTTTCTATATTTAGTGAAGATTTGGTGAAAAAAGCTCAACTTTTTGAGTTATGCAAGTTTTCATAAAAGTGTGACTTGCAGGCTGGAAAGCCCATTTTTAAGCTTATCTGCGCCTGAAACGTCCGAAAAAGCAATCATTTAATAATGACAATAACTTTTGAACCATGCATGCTAGAATCATAATTCTTGCTTTCCTGGGTTGGAAATCTTCTGAATTTTCTATATTTAGTGCAGATTTGGTGAAAAAAGCTCAACTTTTTGAGTTATGCAAGTTTTCATAAAAGTATGACTTGCAGGCTGGAAAGCCCATTTTTAAGCTTATCTGCGCCTGAAACGTCCGAAAAAGCAATCATTTAATAATGACAATAACTTTGGAACCATGCATGCTAGAATCATAATTCTTGCTTTTCTAGGTTGGAAATCTTCTGAATTTTCTATATTTAGTGCAGATTTGGTAAAAAAAAATTCAAGTTTTTGAGTTATGCAAGTTTTCATAAAAGTGTGACTTGCAGGCTGGAAAGCCCATTTTTGCACTTCTCTGAGCCTAAAACGTCCGAAAAAGCAATCATTTAATAATGACAATAACTTTTGAACCATGCATGCTAGAATCATAAATCTTGCTTTCCTGGGTTGAAAATCTTCTGAATTTTCTATATTTAGTGCAGATTTGGTGAAAAAAGCTCAACTTTTTGAGTTATGCAAGTTTTCATAAAAGTGTGACTTGCAGGCTGGAAAGCCCATTTTTAAGCTTATCTGCGCCTGAAACGTCCGAAAAAGCAATCATTTAATAATGACAATAACTTTTGAACCATGCATGCTAGAATCATAATTCTTGCTTTCCTGGGTTGGAAATCTTCTGAATTTTCTATATTTAGTGCAGATTTGGTGAAAAAAGCTCAAGTTTTTGAGTTATGCAAGTTTTCATAAAAGTGTGACTTGCAGGCTGGAAAGCCCATTTTTAAGCTTATCTGCGCCTGAAACGTCCGAAAAAGCAATCATTTAATAATGACAATAACTTTGGAACCATGCATGCTAGAATCATAATTCTTGCTTTTCTAGGTTGGAAATCTTCTGAATTTTCTATATTTAGTGCAGATTTGGTGAAAAAAGCTCAAGTTTTTGAGTTATGCAAGTTTTCATAAAAGTGTGACTTGCAGGCTGGAAAGCCCATTTTTGCACTTCTCTGAACCTAAAACGTCCGAAAAAGCAATCATTTAATAATGACAATAACTTTTGAACCATGCATGCTAGAATCATAAATCTTGCTTTCCTGGGTTGGAAATCTTCTGAATTTTCTATATTTAGTGCAGATTTGGTGAAAAAAGCTCAAGTTTTTGAGTTATGCAAGTTTTCATAAAAGTGTGACTTGCAGGCTGGAAAGCCCATTTTTGCACTTCTCTGAGCCTAAAACGTCCGAAAAAGCAATCATTTAATAATGACAATAACTTTTGAACCATGCATGCTAGAATCATAAATCTTGCTTTCCTGGGTTGGAAATCTTCTGAATTTTCTATATTTAGTGCAGATTTGGTGGAAAAAGCTCAACTTTTTGAGTTATGCAAGTTTTCATAAAAGTGTGACTTGCAGGCTGGAAAGCCCATTTTTAAGCTTATCTGCGCCTGAAACGTCCGAAAAAGCAAGCATTTAATAATGACAATAACTTTTGAACCATGCATGCTAGAATCATAATTCTTGCTTTCCTGGGTTGGAAATCTTCTGAATTTTCTATATTTAGTGCAGATTTGGTGAAAAAAGCTCAACTTTTTGAGTTATGCAAGTTTTCATAAAAGTGTGACTTGCAGGCTGGAAAGCCCATTTTTAAGCTTATCTGCGCCTGAAACGTCCGAAAAAGCAATCATTTAATAATGACAATAACTTTGGAACCATGCATGCTAGAATCATAATTCTTGCTTTTCTAGGTTGGAAATCTTCTGAATTTTCTATATTTAGTGCAGATTTGGTGAAAAAAGCTCAAGTTTTTGAGTTATGCAAGTTTTCATAAAAGTGTGACTTGCAGGCTGGAAAGCCCATTTTTGCACTTCTCTGAGCCTAAAACGTCCGAAAAAGCAATCATTTAATAATGACAATAACTTTTGAACCATGCATGCTAGAATCATAAATCTTGCTTTCCTGGGTTGGAAATCTTCTGAATTTTCTATATTTAGTGCAGATTTGGTGAAAAAAGCTCAACTTTTTGAGTTATGCAAGTTTTCATAAAAGTGTGACTTGCAGGCTGGAAAGCCCATTTTTAAGCTTATCTGCGCCTGAAACGTCCGAAAAAGCAATCATTTAATAATGACAATAACTTTTGAACCATGCATGCTAGAATCATAAATCTTGCTTTCCTGGGTTGGAAATCTTCTGAATTTTCTATATTTAGTGAAGATTTGGTGAAAAAAGCTCAACTTTTTGAGTTATGCAAGTTTTCATAAAAGTGTGACTTGCAGGCTGGAAAGCCCATTTTTAAGCTTATCTGCGCCTGAAACGTCCGAAAAAGCAATCATTTAATAATGACAATAACTTTTGAACCATGCATGCTAGAATCATAATTCTTGCTTTCCTGGGTTGGAAATCTTCTGAATTTTCTATATTTAGTGCAGATTTGGTGAAAAAAGCTCAACTTTTTGAGTTATGCAAGTTTTCATAAAAGTATGACTTGCAGGCTGGAAAGCCCATTTTTAAGCTTATCTGCGCCTGAAACGTCCGAAAAAGCAATCATTTAATAATGACAATAACTTTGGAACCATGCATGCTAGAATCATAATTCTTGCTTTTCTAGGTTGGAAATCTTCTGAATTTTCTATATTTAGTGCAGATTTGGTAAAAAAAATTCAAGTTTTTGAGTTATGCAAGTTTTCATAAAAGTGTGACTTGCAGGCTGGAAAGCCCATTTTTGCACTTCTCTGAGCCTAAAACGTCCGAAAAAGCAATCATTTAATAATGACAATAACTTTTGAACCATGCATGCTAGAATCATAAATCTTGCTTTCCTGGGTTGAAAATCTTCTGAATTTTCTATATTTAGTGCAGATTTGGTGAAAAAAGCTCAACTTTTTGAGTTATGCAAGTTTTCATAAAAGTGTGACTTGCAGGCTGGAAAGCCCATTTTTAAGCTTATCTGCGCCTGAAACGTCCGAAAAAGCAATCATTTAATAATGACAATAACTTTGGAACCATGCATGCTAGAATCATAATTCTTGCTTTTCTAGGTTGGAAATCTTCTGAATTTTCTATATTTAGTGCAGATTTGGTGAAAAAAGCTCAAGTTTTTGAGTTATGCAAGTTTTCATAAAAGTGTGACTTGCAGGCTGGAAAGCCCATTTTTGCACTTCTCTGAGCCTAAAACGTCCGAAAAAGCAATCATTTAATAATGACAATAACTTTTGAACCATGCATGCTAGAATCATAAATCTTGCTTTCCTGGGTTGGAAATCTTCTGAATTTTCTATATTTAGTGCAGATTTGGTGAAAAAAGCTCAACTTTTTGAGTTATGCAAGTTTTCATAAAAGTGTGACTTGCAGGCTGGAAAGCCCATTTTTGCACTTCTCTGAGCCTAAAACGTCCGAAAAAGCAATCATTTAATAATGACAATAACTTTTGAACCATGCATGCTAGAATCATAAATCTTGCTTTCCTGGGTTGGAAATCTTCTGAATTTTCTATATTTAGTGCTGATTTGGTGAAAAAAGCTCAACTTTTTGAGTTATGCAAGTTTTCATAAAAGTGTGACTTGCAGGCTGGAAAGCCCATTTTTAAGCTTATCTGCGCCTGAAACGTCCGAAAAAGCAATCATTTAATAATGACAATAACTTTTGAACCATGCATGCTAGAATCATAAATCTTGCTTTCCTGGGTTGGAAATCTTCTGAATTTTCTATATTTAGTGAAGATTTGGTGAAAAAAGCTCAACTTTTTGAGTTATGCAAGTTTTCATAAAAGTGTGACTTGCAGGCTGGAAAGCCCATTTTTAAGCTTATCTGCGCCTGAAACGTCCGAAAAAGCAATCATTTAATAATGACAATAACTTTTGAACCATGCATGCTAGAATCATAATTCTTGCTTTCCTGGGTTGGAAATCTTCTGAATTTTCTATATTTAGTGCAGATTTGGTGAAAAAAGCTCAACTTTTTGAGTTATGCAAGTTTTCATAAAAGTATGACTTGCAGGCTGGAAAGCCCATTTTTAAGCTTATCTGCGCCTGAAACGTCCGAAAAAGCAATCATTTAATAATGACAATAACTTTGGAACCATGCATGCTAGAATCATAATTCTTGCTTTTCTAGGTTGGAAATCTTCTGAATTTTCTATATTTAGTGCAGATTTGGTAAAAAAAATTCAAGTTTTTGAGTTATGCAAGTTTTCATAAAAGTGTGACTTGCAGGCTGGAAAGCCCATTTTTGCACTTCTCTGAGCCTAAAACGTCCGAAAAAGCAATCATTTAATAATGACAATAACTTTTGAACCATGCATGCTAGAATCATAAATCTTGCTTTCCTGGGTTGAAAATCTTCTGAATTTTCTATATTTAGTGCAGATTTGGTGAAAAAAGCTCAACTTTTTGAGTTATGCAAGTTTTCATAAAAGTGTGACTTGCAGGCTGGAAAGCCCATTTTTAAGCTTATCTGCGCCTGAAACGTCCGAAAAAGCAATCATTTAATAATGACAATAACTTTTGAACCATGCATGCTAGAATCATAATTCTTGCTTTCCTGGGTTGGAAATCTTCTGAATTTTCTATATTTAGTGCAGATTTGGTGAAAAAAGCTCAAGTTTTTGAGTTATGCAAGTTTTCATAAAAGTGTGACTTGCAGGCTGGAAAGCCCATTTTTAAGCTTATCTGCGCCTGAAACGTCCGAAAAAGCAATCATTTAATAATGACAATAACTTTGGAACCATGCATGCTAGAATCATAATTCTTGCTTTTCTAGGTTGGAAATCTTCTGAATTTTCTATATTTAGTGCAGATTTGGTGAAAAAAGCTCAAGTTTTTGAGTTATGCAAGTTTTCATAAAAGTGTGACTTGCAGGCTGGAAAGCCCATTTTTGCACTTCTCTGAACCTAAAACGTCCGAAAAAGCAATCATTTAATAATGACAATAACTTTTGAACCATGCATGCTAGAATCATAAATCTTGCTTTCCTGGGTTGGAAATCTTCTGAATTTTCTATATTTAGTGCAGATTTGGTGAAAAAAGCTCAACTTTTTGAGTTATGCAAGTTTTCATAAAAGTGTGACTTGCAGGCTGGAAAACCCATTTTTAAGCTTATCTGCGCCTGAAACGTCCGAAAAAGCAATCATTTAATAATGACAATAACTTTTGAACCATGCATGCTAGATTCATAATTCTTGCTTTCCTGGGTTGGAAATCTTCTGAATTTTCTATATTTAGTGCAGATTTGGTGAAAAAAGCTCAACTTTTTGAGTTATGCAAGTTTTCATAAAAGTGTGACTTGCAGGCTGGAAAGCCCATTTTTAAGCTTATCTGCGCCTGAAACGTCCGAAAAAGCAATCATTTAATAATGACAATAACTTTGGAACCATGCATGCTAGAATCATAATTCTTGCTTTTCTAGGTTGGAAATCTTCTGAATTTTCTATATTTAGTGCAGATTTGGTGAAAAAAGCTCAAGTTTTTGAGTTATGCAAGTTTTCATAAAAGTGTGACTTGCAGGCTGGAAAGCCCATTTTTGCACTTCTCTGAGCCTAAAACGTCCGAAAAAGCAATCATTTAATAATGACAATAACTTTTGAACCATGCATGCTAGAATCATAAATCTTGCTTTCCTGGGTTGGAAATCTTCTGAATTTTCTATATTTAGTGCAGATTTGGTGAAAAAAGCTCAACTTTTTGAGTTATGCAAGTTTTCATAAAAGTGTGACTTGCAGGCTGGAAAGCCCATTTTTAAGCTTATCTGCGCCTGAAACGTCCGAAAAAGCAATCATTTAATAATGACAATAACTTTTGAACCATGCATGCTAGAATCATAAATCTTGCTTTCCTTGGTTGGAAATCTTCTGAATTTTCTATATTTAGTGCAGATTTGGTGAAAAAAGCTCAACTTTTTGAGTTATGCAAGTTTTCATAAAAGTTTGACTTGCAGGCTGGAAAGCCCATTTTTAAGCTTATCTGCGCCTGAAACGTCCGAAAAAGCAATCATTTAATAATGACAATAACTTTTGAACCATGCATGCTAGAATCATAATTCTTGCTTTCCTGGGTTGGAAATCTTCTGAATTTTCTATATTTAGTGCAGATTTGGTGAAAAAAGCTCAAGTTTTTGAGTTATGCAAGTTTTCATAAAAGTGTGACTTGCAGGCTGGAAAGCCCATTTTTGCACTTCTCTGAGCCTAAAACGTCCGAAAAAGCAATCATTTAATAATGACAATAACTTTTGAACCATGCATGCTAGAATCATAAATCTTGCTTTCCTGGGTTGGAAATCTTCTGAATTTTCTATATTTAGTGCAGATTTGGTGAAAAAAGCTCAACTTTTTGAGTTATGCAAGTTTTCATAAAAGTGTGACTTGCAGGCTGGAAAGCCCATTTTTGCACTTCTCTGGGCCTAAAACGTCCGAAAAAGCAATCATTTAATAATGACAATAACTTTTGAACCATGCATGCTAGAATCATAAATCTTGCTTTCCTGGGTTGGAAATCTTCTGAATTTTCTATATTTAGTGCTGATTTGGTGAAAAAAGCTCAACTTTTTGAGTTATGCAAGTTTTCATAAAAGTGTGACTTGCAGGCTGGAAAGCCCATTTTTAAGCTTATCTGCGCCTGAAACGTCCGAAAAAGCAATCATTTAATAATGACAATAACTTTTGAACCATGCATGCTAGAATCATAAATCTTGCTTTCCTGGGTTGGAAATCTTCTGAATTTTCTATATTTAGTGAAGATTTGGTGAAAAAAGCTCAACTTTTTGAGTTATGCAAGTTTTCATAAAAGTGTGACTTGCAGGCTGGAAAGCCCATTTTTAAGCTTATCTGCGCCTGAAACGTCCGAAAAAGCAATCATTTAATAATGACAATAACTTTTGAACCATGCATGCTAGAATCATAATTCTTGCTTTCCTGGGTTGGAAATCTTCTGAATTTTCTATATTTAGTGCAGATTTGGTGAAAAAAGCTCAACTTTTTGAGTTATGCAAGTTTTCATAAAAGTGTGACTTGCAGGCTGGAAAGCCCATTTTTAAGCTTATCTGCGCCTGAAACGTCCGAAAAAGCAATCATTTAATAATGACAATAACTTTTGAACCATGCATGCTAGAATCATAATTCTTGCTTTCCTGGGTTGGAAATCTTCTGAATTTTCTATATTTAGTGCAGATTTGGTGAAAAAAGCTCAACTTTTTGAGTTATGCAAGTTTTCATAAAAGTGTGACTTGCAGGCTGGAAAGCCCATTTTTAAGCTTATCTGCGCCTGAAACGTCCGAAAAAGCAATCATTTAATAATGACAATAACTTTGGAACCATGCATGCTAGAATCATAATTCTTGCTTTTCTAGGTTGGAAATCTTCTGAATTTTCTATATTTAGTGCAGATTTGGTGAAAAAAGCTCAAGTTTTTGAGTTATGCAAGTTTTCATAAAAGTGTGACTTGCAGGCTGGAAAGCCCATTTTTGCACTTCTCTGAGCCTAAAACGTCCGAAAAAGCAATCATTTAATAATGACAATAACTTTTGAACCATGCATGCTAGAATCATAATTCTTGCTTTCCTGGGTTGGAAATCTTCTGAATTTTCTATATTTAGTGCAGATTTGGTGAAAAAAGCTCAACTTTTTGAGTTATGCAAGTTTTCATAAAAGTGTGACTTGCAGGCTGGAAAGCCCATTTTTAAGCTTATCTGCGCCTGAAACGTCCGAAAAAGCAATCATTTAATAATGACAATAACTTTTGAACCATGCATGCTAGAATCATAATTCTTGATTTTTTAGGTTGGAAATCTTCTGAATTTTCTATATTTAGTGCAGATTTGGTGAAAAAAGCTCAAGTTTTTGAGTTATGCAAGTTTTCATAAAAGTGTGACTTGCAGGCTGGAAAGCCCATTTTTGCACTTCTCTGAGCCTAAAACGTCCGAAAAAGCAATCATTTAATAATGACAATAACTTTTGAACCATGCATGCTAGAATCATAAATCTTGCTTTCCTGGGTTGGAAATCTTCTGAATTTTCTATATTTAGTGCAGATTTGGTGAAAAAAGCTCAACTTTTTGAGTTATGCAAGTTTTCATAAAAGTGTGACTTGCAGGCTGGAAAGCCCATTTTTAAGCTTATCTGCGCCTGAAACGTCCGAAAAAGCAATCATTTAATAATGACAATAACTTTTGAACCATGCATGCTAGAATCATAAATCTTGCTTTCCTTGGTTGGAAATCTTCTGAATTTTCTATATTTAGTGCAGATTTGGTGAAAAAAGCTCAACTTTTTGAGTTATGCAAGTTTTCATAAAAGTTTGACTTGCAGGCTGGAAAGCCCATTTTTAAGCTTATCTGCGCCTGAAACGTCCGAAAAAGCAATCATTTAATAATGACAATAACTTTTGAACCATGCATGCTAGAATCATAATTCTTGCTTTCCTGGGTTGGAAATCTTCTGAATTTTCTATATTTAGTGCAGATTTGGTGAAAAAAGCTCAAGTTTTTGAGTTATGCAAGTTTTCATAAAAGTGTGACTTGCAGGCTGGAAAGCCCATTTTTGCACTTCTCTGAGCCTAAAACGTCCGAAAAAGCAATCATTTAATAATGACAATAACTTTTGAACCATGCATGCTAGAATCATAAATCTTGCTTTCCTGGGTTGGAAATCTTCTGAATTTTCTATATTTAGTGCAGATTTGGTGAAAAAAGCTCAACTTTTTGAGTTATGCAAGTTTTCATAAAAGTGTGACTTGCAGGCTGGAAAGCCCATTTTTGCACTTCTCTGAGCCTAAAACGTCCGAAAAAGCAATCATTTAATAATGACAATAACTTTTGAACCATGCATGCTAGAATCATAAATCTTGCTTTCCTGGGTTGGAAATCTTCTGAATTTTCTATATTTAGTGCTGATTTGGTGAAAAAAGCTCAACTTTTTGAGTTATGCAAGTTTTCATAAAAGTGTGACTTGCAGGCTGGAAAGCCCATTTTTAAGCTTATCTGCGCCTGAAACGTCCGAAAAAGCAATCATTTAATAATGACAATAACTTTTGAACCATGCATGCTAGAATCATAAATCTTGCTTTCCTGGGTTGGAAATCTTCTGAATTTTCTATATTTAGTGAAGATTTGGTGAAAAAAGCTCAACTTTTTGAGTTATGCAAGTTTTCATAAAAGTGTGACTTGCAGGCTGGAAAGCCCATTTTTAAGCTTATCTGCGCCTGAAACGTCCGAAAAAGCAATCATTTAATAATGACAATAACTTTTGAACCATGCATGCTAGAATCATAATTCTTGCTTTCCTGGGTTGGAAATCTTCTGAATTTTCTATATTTAGTGCAGATTTGGTGAAAAAAGCTCAACTTTTTGAGTTATGCAAGTTTTCATAAAAGTGTGACTTGCAGGCTGGAAAGCCCATTTTTAAGCTTATCTGCGCCTGAAACGTCCGAAAAAGCAATCATTTAATAATGACAATAACTTTTGAACCATGCATGCTAGAATCATAATTCTTGCTTTCCTGGGTTGGAAATCTTCTGAATTTTCTATATTTAGTGCAGATTTGGTGAAAAAAGCTCAACTTTTTGAGTTATGCAAGTTTTCATAAAAGTATGACTTGCAGGCTGGAAAGCCCATTTTTAAGCTTATCTGCGCCTGAAACGTCCGAAAAAGCAATCATTTAATAATGACAATAACTTTGGAACCATGCATGCTAGAATCATAATTCTTGCTTTTCTAGGTTGGAAATCTTCTGAATTTTCTATATTTAGTGCAGATTTGGTAAAAAAAATTCAAGTTTTTGAGTTATGCAAGTTTTCATAAAAGTGTGACTTGCAGGCTGGAAAGCCCATTTTTGCACTTCTCTGAGCCTAAAACGTCCGAAAAAGCAATCATTTAATAATGACAATAACTTTTGAACCATGCATGCTAGAATCATAAATCTTGCTTTCCTGGGTTGAAAATCTTCTGAATTTTCTATATTTAGTGCAGATTTGGTGAAAAAAGCTCAACTTTTTGAGTTATGCAAGTTTTCATAAAAGTGTGACTTGCAGGCTGGAAAGCCCATTTTTAAGCTTATCTGCGCCTGAAACGTCCGAAAAAGCAATCATTTAATAATGACAATAACTTTTGAACCATGCATGCTAGAATCATAATTCTTGCTTTCCTGGGTTGGAAATCTTCTGAATTTTCTATATTTAGTGCAGATTTGGTGAAAAAAGCTCAAGTTTTTGAGTTATGCAAGTTTTCATAAAAGTGTGACTTGCAGGCTGGATAGCCCATTTTTAAGCTTATCTGCGCCTGAAACGTCCGAAAAAGCAATCATTTAATAATGACAATAACTTTGGAACCATGCATGCTAGAATCATAATTCTTGCTTTTCTAGGTTGGAAATCTTCTGAATTTTCTATATTTAGTGCAGATTTGGTGAAAAAAGCTCAAGTTTTTGAGTTATGCAAGTTTTCATAAAAGTGTGACTTGCAGGCTGGAAAGCCCATTTTTGCACTTCTCTGAACCTAAAACGTCCGAAAAAGCAATCATTTAATAATGACAATAACTTTTGAACCATGCATGCTAGAATCATAAATCTTGCTTTCCTGGGTTGGAAATCTTCTGAATTTTCTATATTTAGTGCAGATTTGGTGAAAAAAGCTCAACTTTTTGAGTTATGCAAGTTTTCATAAAAGTGTGACTTGCAGGCTGGAAAACCCATTTTTAAGCTTATCTGCGCCTGAAACGTCCGAAAAAGCAATCATTTAATAATGACAATAACTTTTGAACCATGCATGCTAGATTCATAATTCTTGCTTTCCTGGGTTGGAAATCTTCTGAATTTTCTATATTTAGTGCAGATTTGGTGAAAAAAGCTCAACTTTTTGAGTTATGCAAGTTTTCATAAAAGTGTGACTTGCAGGCTGGAAAGCCCATTTTTAAGCTTATCTGCGCCTGAAACGTCCGAAAAAGCAATCATTTAATAATGACAATAACTTTGGAACCATGCATGCTAGAATCATAATTCTTGCTTTTTTAGGTTGGAAATCTTCTGAATTTTCTATATTTAGTGCAGATTTGGTGAAAAAAGCTCAAGTTTTTGAGTTATGCAAGTTTTCATAAAAGTGTGACTTGCAGGCTGGAAAGCCCATTTTTGCACTTCTCTGAGCCTAAAACGTCCGAAAAAGCAATCATTTAATAATGACAATAACTTTTGAACCATGCATGCTAGAATCATAAATCTTGCTTTCCTGGGTTGGAAATCTTCTGAATTTTCTATATTTAGTGCAGATTTGGTGAAAAAAGCTCAAGTTTTTGAGTTATGCAAGTTTTCATAAAAGTGTGACTTGCAGGCTGGAAAGCCCATTTTTGCACTTCTCTGAGCCTAAAACGTCCGAAAAAGCAATCATTTAATAATGACAATAACTTTTAAACCATGCATGCTAGAATCATAAATCTTGCTTTCCTGGGTTGGAAATCTTCTGAATTTTCTATATTTAGTGCAGATTTGGTGAAAAAAGCTCAACTTTTTGAGTTATGCAAGTTTTCATAAAAGTGTGACTTGCAGGCTGGAAAGCCCATTTTTAAGCTTATCTGCGCCTGAAACGTCCGAAAAAGCAATCATTTAATAATGACAATAACTTTTGAACCATGCATGCTAGAATCATAATTCTTGCTTTCCTGGGTTGGAAATCTTCTGAATTTTCTATATTTAGTGCAGATTTGGTGAAAAAAGCTCAACTTTTTGAGTTATGCAAGTTTTCATAAAAGTGTGACTTGCAGGCTGGAAAGCCCATTCTTAAGCTTATCTGCGCCTGAAACGTCCGAAAAAGCAATCATTTAATAATGACAATAACTTTGGAACCATGCATGCTAGAATCATAATTCTTACTTTTCTAGGTTGGAAATCTTCTGAATTTTCTATATTTAGTGCAGATTTGGTGAAAAAAGCTCAAGTTTTTGAGTTATGCAAGTTTTCATAAAAGTGTGACTTGCAGGCTGGAAAGCCCATTTTTGCACTTCTCTGAGCCTAAAACGTCCGAAAAAGCAATCATTTAATAATGACAATAACTTTTGAACCATGCATGCTAGAATCATAAATCTTGCTTTCCTGGGTTGGAAATCTTCTGAATTTTCTATATTTAGTGCAGATTTGGTGAAAAAAGCTCAACTTTTTGAGTTATGCAAGTTTTCATAAAAGTGTGACTTGCAGGCTGGAAAGCCCATTTTTAAGCTTATCTGCGCCTGAAACGTCCGAAAAAGCAATCATTTAATAATGACAATAACTTTTGAACCATGCATGCTAGAATCATAATTCTTGCTTTCCTGGGTTGGAAATCTTCTGAATTTTCTATATTTAGTGCAGATTTGGTGAAAAAAGCTCAAGTTTTTGAGTTATGCAAGTTTTCATAAAAGTGTGACTTGCAGGCTGGAAAGCCCATTTTTTGCACTTCTCTGAGCCTAAAACGTCCGAAAAAGCAATCATTTAATAATGACAATAACTTTTGAACCATGCATGCTAGAATCATAAATCTTGCTTTCCTGGGTTGGAAATCTTCTGAATTTTCTATATTTAGTGCAGATTTGGTGAAAAAAGCTCAACTTTTTGAGTTATGCAAGTTTTCATAAAAGTGTGACTTGCAGGCTGGAAAGCCCATTTTTAAGCTTATCTGCGCCTGAAACGTCCGAAAAAGCAATCATTTAATAATGACAATAACTTTTGAACCATGCATGCTAGAATCATAATTCTTGCTTTCCTGGGTTGGAAATCTTCTGAATTTTCTATATTTAGTGCAGATTTGGTGAAAAAAGCTCAACTTTTTGAGTTATGCAAGTTTTCATAAAAGTGTGACTTGCAGGCTGGAAAGCCCATTTTTAAGCTTATCTGCGCCTGAAACGTCCGAAAAAGCAATCATTTAATAATGACAATAACTTTGGAACCATGCATGCTAGAATCATAATTCTTGCTTTTCTAGGTTGGAAATCTTCTGAATTTTCTATATTTAGTGCAGATTTGGTGAAAAAAGCTCAACTTTTTGAGTTATGCAAGTTTTCATAAAAGTGTGACTTGCAGGCTGGAAAGCCCATTTTTGCACTTCTCTGAGCCTAAAACGTCCGAAAAAGCAATCATTTAATAATGACAATAACTTTTGAACCATGCATGCTAGAATCATAAATCTTGCTTTCCTGGGTTGGAAATCTTCTGAATTTTCTATATTTAGTGCAGATTTGGTGAAAAAAGCTCAACTTTTTGAGTTATGCAAGTTTTCATAAAAGTGTGACTTGCAGGCTGGAAAGCCCATTTTTAAGCTTATCTGCGCCTGAAACGTCCGAAAAAGCAATCATTTAATAATAACAATAACTTTTGAACCATGCATGCTAGAATCATAAATCTTGCTTTCCTTGGTTGGAAATCTTCTGAATTTTCTATATTTAGTGCAGATTTGGTGAAAAAAGCTCAACTTTTTGAGTTATGCAAGTTTTCATAAAAGTTTGACTTGCAGGCTGGAAAGCCCATTTTTAAGCTTATCTGCGCCTGAAACGTCCGAAAAAGCAATCATTTAATAATGACAATAACTTTTGAACCATGCATGCTAGAATCATAATTCTTGCTTTCCTGGGTTGGAAATCTTCTGAATTTTCTATATTTAGTGCAGATTTGGTGAAAAAAGCTCAACTTTTTGAGTTATGCAAGTTTTCATAAAAGTGTGACTTGCAGGCTGGAAAGCCCATTTTTAAGCTTATCTGCGCCTGAAACGTCCGAAAAAGCAATCATTTAATAATGACAATAACTTTTGAACCATGCATGCTAGAATCATAATTCTTGCTTTCCTGGGTTGGAAATCTTCTGAATTTTCTATATTTAGTGCAGATTTGGTGAAAAAAAGCTCAACTTTTTGAGTTATGCAAGTTTTCATAAAAGTGTGACTTGCAGGCTGGAAAGCCCATTTTTAAGCTTATCTGCGCCTGAAACGTCCGAAAAAGCAATCATTTAATAATGACAATAACTTTGGAACCATGCATGCTAGAATCATAATTCTTGCTTTTCTAGGTTGGAAATCTTCTGAATTTTCTATATTTAGTGCAGATTTGGTGAAAAAAGCTCAAGTTTTTGAGTTATGCAAGTTTTCATAAAAGTGTGACTTGCAGGCTGGAAAGCCCATTTTTGCACTTCTCTGAGCCTAAAACGTCCGAAAAAGCAATCATTTAATAATGACAATAACTTTTGAACCATGCATGCTAGAATCATAAATCTTGCTTTCCTGGGTTGGAAATCTTCTGAATTTTCTATATTTAGTGCAGATTTGGTGAAAAAAGCTCAACTTTTTGAGTTATGCAAGTTTTCATAAAAGTGTGACTTGCAGGCTGGAAAGCCCATTTTTAAGCTTATCTGCGCCTGAAACGTCCGAAAAAGCAATCATTTAATAATGACAATAACTTTTGAACCATGCATGCTAGAATCATAATTCTTGCTTTCCTGGGTTGGAAATCTTCTGAATTTTCTATATTTAGTGCAGATTTGGTGAAAAAAGCTCAACTTTTTGAGTTATGCAAGTTTTCATAAAAGTGTGACTTGCAGGCTGGAAAGCCCATTTTTAAGCTTATCTGCGCCTGAAACGTCCGAAAAAGCAATCATTTAATAATGACAATAACTTTGGAACCATGCATGCTAGAATCATAATTCTTGCTTTTCTAGGTTGGAAATCTTCTGAATTTTCTATATTTAGTGCAGATTTGGTGAAAAAAGCTCAAGTTTTTGAGTTATGCAAGTTTTCATAAAAGTGTGACTTGCAGGCTGGAAAGCCCATTTTTGCACTTCTCTGAGCCTAAAACGTCCGAAAAAGCAATCATTTAATAATGACAATAACTTTTGAACCATGCATGCTAGAATCATAAATCTTGCTTTCCTGGGTTGGAAATCTTCTGAATTTTCTATATTTAGTGCAGATTTGGTGAAAAAAGCTCAACTTTTTGAGTTATGCAAGTTTTCATAAAAGTGTGACTTGCAGGCTGGAAAGCCCATTTTTAAGCTTATCTGCGCCTGAAACGTCCGAAAAAGCAATCATTTAATAATGACAATAACTTTGGAACCATGCATGCTAGAATCATAATTCTTGCTTTTCTAGGTTGGAAATCTTCTGAATTTTCTATATTTAGTGCAGATTTGGTGAAAAAAGCTCAAGTTTTTGAGTTATGCAAGTTTTCATAAAAGTGTGACTTGCAGGCTGGAAAGCCCATTTTTGCACTTCTCTGAGCCTAAAACGTCCGAAAAAGCAATCATTTAATAATGACAATAACTTTTGAACCATGCATGCTAGAATCATAAATCTTGCTTTCCTGGGTTGGAAATCTTCTGAATTTTCTATATTTAGTGCAGATTTGGTGAAAAAAGCTCAACTTTTTGAGTTATGCAAGTTTTCATAAAAGTGTGACTTGCAGGCTGGAAAGCCCATTTTTAAGCTTATCTGCGCCTGAAACGTCCGAAAAAGCAATCATTTAATAATGACAATAACTTTTGAACCATGCATGCTAGAATCATAATTCTTGCTTTCCTGGGTTGGAAATCTTCTGAATTTTCTATATTTAGTGCAGATTTGGTGAAAAAAGCTCAACTTTTTGAGTTATGCAAGTTTTCATAAAAGTGTGACTTGCAGGCTGGAAAGCCCATTTTTAAGCTTATCTGCGCCTGAAACGTCCGAAAAAGCAATCATTTAATAATGACAATAACTTTGGAACCATGCATGCTAGAATCATAATTCTTGCTTTTCTAGGTTGGAAATCTTCTGAATTTTCTATATTTAGTGCAGATTTGGTGAAAAAAGCTCAAGTTTTTGAGTTATGCAAGTTTTCATAAAAGTGTGACTTGCAGGCTTGAAAGCCCATCTTTGCACTTCTCCGAGCCTAAAACGTCCGAAAAAGCAATCATTTAATAATGACAATAACTTTTGAACCATGCATGCTAGAATCATAAATCTTGCTTTCCTGGGTTGGAAATCTTCTGAATTTTCTATATTTAGTGCAGATTTGGTGAAAAAAGCTCAACTTTTTGAGTTATGCAAGTTTTCATAAAAGTGTGACTTGCAGGCTGGAAAGCCCATTTTTAAGCTTATCTGCGCCTGAAACGTCCGAAAAAGCAATCATTTAATAATGACAATAACTTTTGAACCATGCATGCTAGAATCATAATTCTTGCTTTCCTGGGTTGGAAATCTTCTGAATTTTCTATATTTAGTGCAGATTTGGTGAAAAAAGCTCAACTTTTTGAGTTATGCAAGTTTTCATAAAAGTGTGACTTGCAGGCTGGAAAGCCCATTTTTAACCTTATCTGCGCCTGAAACGTCCGAAAAAGCAATCATTTAATAATGACAATAACTTTGGAACCATGCATGCTAGAATCATAATTCTTGCTTTTCTAGGTTGGAAATCTTCTGAATTTTCTATATTTAGTGCAGATTTGGTGAAAAAAGCTCAACTTTTTGAGTTATGCAAGTTTTCATAAAAGTGTGACTTGCAGGCTGGAAAACCCATTTTTAAGCTTATCTGCGCCTGAAACGTCCGAAAAAGCAATCATTTAATAATGACAATAACTTTTGAACCATGCATGCTAGATTCATAATTCTTGCTTTCCTGGGTTGGAAATCTTCTGAATTTTCTATATTTAGTGCAGATTTGGTGAAAAAAGCTCAACTTTTTGAGTTATGCAAGTTTTCATAAAAGTGTGACTTGCAGGCTGGAAAGCCCATTTTTAAGCTTATCTGCGCCTGAAACGTCCGAAAAAGCAATCATTTAATAATGACAATAACTTTGGAACCATGCATGCTAGAATCATAATTCTTGCTTTTTTAGGTTGGAAATCTTCTGAATTTTCTATATTTAGTGCAGATTTGGTAAAAAAAGCTCAAGTTTTTGAGTTATGCAAGTTTTCATAAAAGTGTGACTTGCAGGCTGGAAAGCCCATTTTTGCACTTCTCTGAGCCTAAAACGTCCGAAAAAGCAATCATTTAATAATGACAATAACTTTTGAACCATGCATGCTAGAATCATAAATCTTGCTTTCCTGGGTTGGAAATCTTCTGAATTTTCTATATTTAGTGCAGATTTGGTGAAAAAAGCTCAACTTTTTGAGTTATGCAAGTTTTCATAAAAGTGTGACTTGCAGGCTGGAAAGCCCATTTTTAAGCTTATCTGCGCCTGAAACGTCCGAAAAAGCAATCATTTAATAATGACAATAACTTTTGAACCATGCATGCTAGAATCATAATTCTTGCTTTCCTGGGTTGGAAATCTTCTGAATTTTCTATATTTAGTGCAGATTTGGTGAAAAAAGCTCAACTTTTTGAGTTATGCAAGTTTTCATAAAAGTGTGACTTGCAGGCTGGAAAGCCCATTTTTAAGCTTATCTGCGCCTGAAACGTCCGAAAAAGCAATCATTTAAAAATGACAATAACTTTGGAACCATGCATGCTAGAATCATAATTCTTGCTTTTCTAGGTTGGAAATCTTCTGAATTTTCTATATTTAGTGCAGATTTGGTGAAAAAAGCTCAAGTTTTTGAGTTATGCAAGTTTTCATAAAAGTGTGACTTGCAGGCTGGAAAGCCCATTTTTGCACTTCTCTGAGCCTAAAACGTCCGAAAAAGCAATCATTTAATAATGACAATAACTTTTGAACCATGCATGCTAGAATCATAATTCTTGCTTTCCTGGGTTGGAAATCTTCTGAATTTTCTATATTTAGTGCAGATTTGGTGAAAAAAGCTCAACTTTTTGAGTTATGCAAGTTTTCATAAAAGTGTGACTTGCAGGCTGGAAAGCCCATTTTTAACCTTATCTGCGCCTGAAACGTCCGAAAAAGCAATCATTTAATAATGACAATAACTTTTGAACCATGCATGCTAGAATCATAATTCTTGCTTTCCTGGGTTGGAAATCTTCTGAATTTTCTATATTTAGTGCAGATTTGGTGAAAAAAGCTCAACTTTTTGAGTTATGCAAGTTTTCATAAAAGTGTGACTTGCAGGCTGGAAAGCCCATTTTTAACCTTATCTGCGCCTGAAACGTCCGAAAAAGCAATCATTTAATAATGACAATAACTTTGGAACCATGCATGCTAGAATCATAATTCTTGCTTTTCTAGGTTGGAAATCTTCTGAATTTTCTATATTTAGTGCAGATTTGGTGAAAAAAGCTCAACTTTTTGAGTTATGCAAGTTTTCATAAAAGTGTGACTTGCAGGCTGGAAAACCCATTTTTAAGCTTATCTGCGCCTGAAACGTCCGAAAAAGCAATCATTTAATAATGACAATAACTTTTGAACCATGCATGCTAGAATCATAATTCTTGCTTTCCTGGGTTGGAAATCTTCTGAATTTTCTATATTTAGTGCAGATTTGGTGAAAAAAGCTCAACTTTTTGAGTTATGCAAGTTTTCATAAAAGTGTGACTTGCAGGCTGGAAAGCCCATTTTTAAGCTTATCTGCGCCTGAAACGTCCGAAAAAGCAATCATTTAATAATGACAATAACTTTGGAACCATGCATGCTAGAATCATAATTCTTGCTTTTTTAGGTTGGAAATCTTCTGAATTTTCTATATTTAGTGCAGATTTGGTGAAAAAAGCTCAAGTTTTTGAGTTATGCAAGTTTTCATAAAAGTGTGACTTGCAGGCTGGAAAGCCCATTTTTGCACTTCTCTGAGCCTAAAACGTCCGAAAAAGCAATCATTTAATAATGACAATAACTTTTGAACCATGCATGCTAGAATCATAAATCTTGCTTTCCTGGGTTGGAAATCTTCTGAATTTTCTATATTTAGTGCAGATTTGGTGAAAAAAGCTCAACTTTTTGAGTTATGCAAGTTTTCATAAAAGTGTGACTTGCAGGCTGGAAAGCCCATTTTTAAGCTTATCTGCGCCTGAAACGTCCGAAAAAGCAATCATTTAATAATGACAATAACTTTTGAACCATGCATGCTAGAATCATAATTCTTGCTTTCCTGGGTTGGAAATCTTCTGAATTTTCTATATTTAGTGCAGATTTGGTGAAAAAAGCTCAACTTTTTGAGTTATGCAAGTTTTCATAAAAGTGTGACTTGCAGGCTGGAAAGCCCATTTTTAAGCTTATCTGCGCCTGAAACGTCCGAAAAAGCAATCATTTAATAATGACAATAACTTTGGAACCATGCATGCTAGAATCATAATTCTTGCTTTTCTAGGTTGGAAATCTTCTGAATTTTCTATATTTAGTGCAGATTTGGTGAAAAAAGCTCAAGTTTTTGAGTTATGCAAGTTTTCATAAAAGTGTGACTTGCAGGCTGGAAAGCCCATTTTTGCACTTCTCTGAGCCTAAAACGTCCGAAAAAGCAATCATTTAATAATGACAATAACTTTTGAACCATGCATGCTAGAATCATAAATCTTGCTTTCCTGGGTTGGAAATCTTCTGAATTTTCTATATTTAGTGCAGATTTGGTGAAAAAAGCTCAACTTTTTGAGTTATGCAAGTTTTCATAAAAGTGTGACTTGCAGGCTGGAAAGCCCATTTTTAAGCTTATCTGCGCCTGAAACGTCCGAAAAAGCAATCATTTAATAATGACAATAACTTTTGAACCATGCATGCTAGAATCATAATTCTTGCTTTCCTGGGTTGGAAATCTTCTGAATTTTCTATATTTAGTGCAGATTTGGTGAAAAAAGCTCAACTTTTTGAGTTATGCAAGTTTTCATAAAAGTGTGACTTGCAGGCTGGAAAGCCCATTTTTAAGCTTATCTGCGCCTGAAACGTCCGAAAAAGCAATCATTTAATAATGACAATAACTTTGGAACCATGCATGCTAGAATCATAATTCTTACTTTTCTAGGTTGGAAATCTTCTGAATTTTCTATATTTAGTGCAGATTTGGTGAAAAAAGCTCAAGTTTTTGAGTTATGCAAGTTTTCATAAAAGTGTGACTTGCAGGCTGGAAAGCCCATTTTTGCACTTCTCTGAGCCTAAAACGTCCGAAAAAGCAATCATTTAATAATGACAATAACTTTTGAACCATGCATGCTAGAATCATAAATCTTGCTTTCCTGGGTTGGAAATCTTCTGAATTTTCTATATTTAGTGCAGATTTGGTGAAAAAAGCTCAACTTTTTGAGTTATGCAAGTTTTCATAAAAGTGTGACTTGCAGGCTGGAAAGCCCATTTTTAAGCTTATCTGCGCCTGAAACGTCCGAAAAAGCAATCATTTAATAATGACAATAACTTTGGAACCATGCATGCTAGAATCATAATTCTTGCTTTCCTGGGTTGGAAATCTTCTGAATTTTCTATATTTAGTGCAGATTTGGTGAAAAAAGCTCAAGTTTTTGAGTTATGCAAGTTTTCATAAAAGTGTGACTTGCAGGCTGGAAAGCCCATTTTTGCACTTCTCTGAGCCTAAAACGTCCGAAAAAGCAATCATTTAATAATGACAATAACTTTTGAACCATGCATGCTAGAATCATAAATCTTGCTTTCCTGGGTTGGAAATCTTCTGAATTTTCTATATTTAGTGCAGATTTGGTGAAAAAAGCTCAACTTTTTGAGTTATGCAAGTTTTCATAAAAGTGTGACTTGCAGGCTGGAAAGCCCATTTTTAAGCTTATCTGCGCCTGAAACGTCCGAAAAAGCAATCATTTAATAATGACAATAACTTTTGAACCATGCATGCTAGAATCATAATTCTTGCTTTCCTGGGTTGGAAATCTTCTGAATTTTCTATATTTAGTGCAGATTTGGTGAAAAAAGCTCAACTTTTTGAGTTATGCAAGTTTTCATAAAAGTGTGACTTGCAGGCTGGAAAGCCCATTTTTAAGCTTATCTGCGCCTGAAACGTCCGAAAAAGCAATCATTTAATAATGACAATAACTTTGGAACCATGCATGCTAGAATCATAATTCTTGCTTTTCTAGGTTGGAAATCTTCTGAATTTTCTATATTTAGTGCAGATTTGGTGAAAAAAGCTCAAGTTTTTGAGTTATGCAAGTTTTCATAAAAGTGTGACTTGCAGGCTGGAAAGCCCATTTTTGCACTTCTCTGAGCCTAAAACGTCCGAAAAAGCAATCATTTAATAATGACAATAACTTTTTAACCATGCATGCTAGAATCATAAATCTTGCTTTCCTGGGTTGGAAATCTTCTGAATTTTCTATATTTAGTGCAGATTTGGTGAAAAAAGCTCAACTTTTTGAGTTATGCAAGTTTTCATAAAAGTGTGACTTGCAGGCTGGAAAGCCCATTTTTAAGCTTATCTGCGCCTGAAACGTCCGAAAAAGCAATCATTTAATAATGACAATAACTTTTGAACCATGCATGCTAGAATCATAATTCTTGCTTTCCTGCGTTGGAAATCTTCTGAATTTTCTATATTTAGTGCAGGTTTGGTGAAAAAAGCTCAACTTTTTGAGTTATGCAAGTTTTCATAAAAGTGTGACTTGCAGGCTGGAAAGCCCATTTTTAAGCTTATCTGCGCCTGAAACGTCCGAAAAAGCAATCATTTAATAATGACAATAACTTTGGAACCATGCATGCTAGAATCATAATTCTTGCTTTTCTAGGTTGGAAATCTTCTGAATTTTCTATATTTAGTGCAGATTTGGTGAAAAAAGCTCAAGTTTTTGAGTTATGCAAGTTTTCATAAAAGTGTGACTTGCAGGCTGGAAAGCCCATTTTTGCACTTCTCTGAGCCTAAAACGTCCGAAAAAGCAATCATTTAATAATGACAATAACTTTTGAACCATGCATGCTAGAATCATAAATCTTGCTTTCCTGGGTTGGAAATCTTCTGAATTTTCTATATTTAGTGCAGATTTGGTGAAAAAAGCTCAACTTTTTGAGTTATGCAAGTTTTCATAAAAGTGTGACTTGCAGGCTGGAAAGCCCATTTTTAAGCTTATCTGCGCCTGAAACGTCCGAAAAAGCAATCATTTAATAATGACAATAACTTTTGAACCATGCATGCTAGAATCATAATTCTTGCTTTCCTGGGTTGGAAATCTTCTGAATTTTCTATATTTAGTGCAGATTTGGTGAAAAAAGCTCAACTTTTTGAGTTATGCAAGTTTTCATAAAAGTGTGACTTGCAGGCTGGAAAGCCCATTTTTAAGCTTATCTGCGCCTGAAACGTCCGAAAAAGCAATCATTTAATAATGACAATAACTTTGGAACCATGCATGCTAGAATAATAATTCTTGCTTTTCTAGGTTGGAAATCTTCTGAATTTTCTATATTTAGTGCAGATTTGGTGAAAAAAGCTCAAGTTTTTGAGTTATGCAAGTTTTCATAAAAGTGTGACTTGCAGGCTGGAAAGCCCATTTTTGCACTTCTCTGAGCCTAAAACGTCCGAAAAAGCAATCATTTAATAATGACAATAACTTTTGAACCATGCATGCTAGAATCATAAATCTTGCTTTCCTGGGTTGGGAATCTTCTGAATTTTCTATATTTAGTGCAGATTTGGTGAAAAAAGCTCAACTTTTTGAGTTATGCAAGTTTTCATAAAAGTGTGACTTGCAGGCTGGAAAGCCCATTTTTAAGCTTATCTGCGCCTGAAACGTCCGAATAAGCAATCATTTAATAATGACAATAACTTTTGAACCATGCATGCTAGAATCATAATGCTTGCTTTCCTGGGTTGGAAATCTTCTGAATTTTCTATATTTAGTGCAGATTTGGTGAAAAAAGCTCAACTTTTTGAGTTATGCAAGTTTTCATAAAAGTGTGACTTGCAGGCTGGAAAGCCCATTTTTAAGCTTATCTGCGCCTGAAACGTCCGAAAAAGCAATCATTTAATAATGACAATAACTTTTGAACCATGCATGCTAGAATCATAAATCTTGCTTTTTTAGGTTGGAAATCTTCTGAATTTTCTATATTTAGTGCAGATTTGGTGAAAAAAGCTCAAGTTTTTGAGTTATGCAAGTTTTCATAAAAGTGTGACTTGCAGGCTGGAAAGCCCATTTTTGCACTTCTCTGAGCCTAAAACGTCCGAAAAAGCAATCATTTAATAATGACAATAACTTTTGAACCATGCATGCTAGAATCATAAATCTTGCTTTCCTGGGTTGGAAATCTTCTGAATTTTCTATATTTAGTGCAGATTTGGTGAAAAAAGCTCAACTTTTTGAGTTATGCAAGTTTCATAAAAGTGTGACTTGCAGGCTGGAAAGCCCATTTTTAAGCTTATCTGCGCCTGAAACGTCCGAAAAAGCAATCATTTAATAATGACAATAACTTTGGAACCATGCATGCTAGAATCATAATTCTTGCTTTTCTAGGTTGGAAATCTTCTGAATTTTCTATATTTAGTGCAGATTTGGTGAAAAAAGCTCAAGTTTTTGAGTTATGCAAGTTTTCATAAAAGTGTGACTTGCAGGCTGGAAAGCCCATTTTTGCACTTCTCTGAGCCTAAAACGTCCGAAAAAGCAATCATTTAATAATGACAATAACTTTTGAACCATGCATGCTAGAATCATAAATCTTGCTTTCCTGGGTTGGAAATCTTCTGAATTTTCTATATTTAGTGCAGATTTGGTGAAAAAAGCTCAACTTTTTGAGTTATGCAAGTTTTCATAAAAGTGTGACTTGCAGGCTGGAAAGCCCATTTTTAAGCTTATCTGCGCCTGAAACGTCCGAAAAAGCAATCATTTAATAATGACAATAACTTTGGAACCATGCATGCTAGAATCATAATTCTTGCTTTTCTAGGTTGGAAATCTTCTGAATTTTCTATATTTAGTGCAGATTTGGTGAAAAAAGCTCAAGTTTTTGAGTTATGCAAGTTTTCATAAAAGTGTGACTTGCAGGCTGGAAAGCCCATTTTTGCACTTCTCTGAGCCTAAAACGTCCGAAAAAGCAATCATTTAATAATGACAATAACTTTTGAACCATGCATGCTAGAATCATAAATCTTGCTTTCCTGGGTTGGAAATCTTCTGAATTTTCTATATTTAGTGCAGATTTGGTGAAAAAAGCTCAACTTTTTGAGTTATGCAAGTTTTCATAAAAGTGTGACTTGCAGGCTGGAAAGCCCATTTTTAAGCTTATCTGCGCCTGAAACGTCCGAAAAAGCAATCATTTAATAATGACAATAACTTTTGAACCATGCATGCTAGAATCATAAATCTTGCTTTTTTAGGTTGGAAATCTTCTGAATTTTCTATATTTAGTGCAGATTTGGTGAAAAAAGCTCAAGTTTTTGAGTTATGCAAGTTTTCATAAAAGTGTGACTTGCAGGCTGGAAAGCCCATTTTTGCACTTCTCTGAGCCTAAAACGTCCGAAAAAGCAATCATTTAATAATGACAATAACTTTTGAACCATGCATGCTAGAATCATAAATCTTGCTTTCCTGGGTTGGAAATCTTCTGAATTTTCTATATTTAGTGCAGATTTGGTGAAAAAAGCTCAACTTTTTGAGTTATGCAAGTTTTCATAAAAGTGTGACTTGCAGGCTGGAAAGCCCATTTTTAAGCTTATCTGCGCCTGAAACGTCCGAAAAAGCAATCATTTAATAATGACAATAACTTTGGAACCATGCATGCTAGAATCATAATTCTTGCTTTTCTAGGTTGGAAATCTTCTGAATTTTCTATATTTAGTGCAGATTTGGTGAAAAAAGCTCAAGTTTTTGAGTTATGCAAGTTTTCATAAAAGTGTGACTTGCAGGCTGGAAAGCCCATTTTTGCACTTCTCTGAGCCTAAAACGTCCGAAAAAGCAATCATTTAATAATGACAATAACTTTTGAACCATGCATGCTAGAATCATAAATCTTGCTTTCCTGGGTTGGAAATCTTCTGAATTTTCTATATTTAGTGCAGATTTGGTGAAAAAAGCTCAACTTTTTGAGTTATGCAAGTTTTCATAAAAGTGTGACTTGCAGGCTGGAAAGCCCATTTTTAAGCTTAACTGCGCCTGAAACGTCCGAAAAAGCAATCATTTAATAATGACAATAACTTTTGAACCATGCATGCTAGAATCATAATTCTTGCTTTCCTGGGTTGGAAATCTTCTGAATTTTCTATATTTAGTGCAGATTTGGTGAAAAAAGCTCAACTTTTTGAGTTATGCAAGTTTTAATAAAAGTGTGACTTGCAGGCTGGAAAGCCCATTTTTAAGCTTATCTGCGCCTGAAACGTCCGAAAAAGCAATCATTTAATAATGACAATAACTTTGGAACCATGCATGCTAGAATCATAATTCTTGCTTTTCTAGGTTGGAAATCTTCTGAATTTTCTATATTTAGTGCAGATTTGGTGAAAAAAGCTCAAGTTTTTGAGTTATGCAAGTTTTCATAAAAGTGTGACTTGCAGGCTGGAAAGCCCATTTTTGCACTTCTCTGAGCCTAAAACGTCCGAAAAAGCAATCATTTAATAATGACAATAACTTTTGAACCATGCATGCTAGAATCATAAATCTTGCTTTCCTGGGTTGGAAATCTTCTGAATTTTCTATATTTAGTGCAGATTTGGTGAAAAAAGCTCAACTTTTTGAGTTATGCAAGTTTTCATAAAAGTGTGACTTGCAGGCTGGAAAGCCCATTTTTAAGCTTATCTGCGCCTGAAACGTCCGAAAAAGCAATCATTTAATAATGACAATAACTTTGGAACCATGCATGCTAGAATCATAATTCTTGCTTTCCTGGGTTGGAAATCTTCTGAATTTTCTATATTTAGTGCAGATTTGGTGAAAAAAGCTCAACTTTTTGAGTTATGCAAGTTTTCATAAAAGTGTGACTTGCAGGCTGGAAAGCCCATTTTTAAGCTTATCTGCGCCTGAAACGTCCGAAAAAGCAATCATTTAATAATGACAATAACTTTGGAACCATGCATGCTAGAATCATAATTCTTGCTTTACTAGGTTGGAAATCTTCTGAATTTTCTATATTTAGTGCAGATTTGGTGAAAAAAACTCAAGTTTTTGAGTTATGCAAGTTTTCATAAAAGTGTGACTTGCAGGCTGGAAAGCCCATTTTTGCACTTCTCTGAGCCTAAAACGTCCGAAAAAGCAATCATTTAATAATGACAATAACTTTTGAACCATGCATGCTAGAATCATAAATCTTGCTTTCCTGGGTTGGAAATCTTCTGAATTTTCTATATTTAGTGCAGATTTGGTGAAAAAAGCTCAACTTTTTGAGTTATGCAAGTTTTCATAAAAGTGTGACTTGCAGGCTGGAAAGCCCATTTTTAAGCTTATCTGCGCCTGAAACGTCCGAAAAAGCAATCATTTAATAATGACAATAACTTTGGAACCATGCATGCTAGAATCATAATTCTTGCTTTCCTGGGTTGGAAATCTTCTGAATTTTCTATATTTAGTGCAGATTTGGTGAAAAAAGCTCAACTTTTTGAGTTATGCAAGTTTTCATAAAAGTGTGACTTGCAGGCTGGAAAGCCCATTTTTAAGCTTATCTGCGCCTTAAACGTCCGAAAAAGCAATCATTTAATAATGACAATAACTTTGGAACCATGCATGCTAGAATCATAATTCTTGCTTTTCTAGGTTGGAAATCTTCTGAATTTTCTATATTTAGTGCAGATTTGGTGAAAAAAGCTCAAGTTTTTGAGTTATGCAAGTTTTCATAAAAGTGTGACTTGCAGGCTGGAAAGCCCATTTTTGCACTTCTCTGAGCCTAAAACGTCCGAAAAAGCAATCATTTAATAATGACACTAACTTTTGAACCATGCATGCTAGAATCATAAATCTTGCTTTCCTGGGTTGGAAATCTTCTGAATTTTCTATATTTAGTGCAGATTTGGTGAAAAAAGCTCAACTTTTTGAGTTATGCAAGTTTTCATAAAAGTGTGACTTGCAGGCTGGAAAGCCCATTTTTAAGCTTATCTGCGCCTGAAACGTCCGAAAAAGCAATCATTTAATAATGACAATAACTTTGGAACCATGCATGCTAGAATCATAATTCTTGCTTTCCTGGGTTGGAAATCTTCTGAATTTTCTATATTTAGTGCAGATTTGGTGAAAAAAGCTCAACTTTTTGAGTTATGCAAGTTTTCATAAAAGTGTGACTTGCAGGCTGGAAAGCCCATTTTTAAGCTTATCTGCGCCTGAAACGTCCGAAAAAGCAATCATTTAATAATGACAATAACTTTGGAACCATGCATGCTAGAATCATAATTCTTGCTTTACTAGGTTGGAAATCTTCTGAATTTTCTATATTTAGTGCAGATTTGGTGAAAAAAACTCAAGTTTTTGAGTTATGCAAGTTTTCATAAAAGTGTGACTTGCAGGCTGGAAAGCCCATTTTTGCACTTCTCTGAGCCTAAAACGTCCGAAAAAGCAATCATTTAATAATGACAATAACTTTTGAACCATGCATGCTAGAATCATAAATCTTGCTTTCCTGGGTTGGAAATCTTCTGAATTTTCTATATTTAGTGCAGATTTGGTGAAAAAAGCTCAACTTTTTGAGTTATGCAAGTTTTCATAAAAGTGTGACTTGCAGGCTGGAAAGCCCATTTTTAAGCTTATCTGCGCCTGAAACGTCCGAAAAAGCAATCATTTAATAATGACAATAACTTTTGAACCATGCATGCTAGAATCATAATTCTTGCTTTCCTGGGTTGGAAATCTTCTGAATTTTCTATATTTAGTGCAGATTTGGTGAAAAAAGCTCAACTTTTTGAGTTATGCAAGTTTTAATAAAAGTGTGACTTGCAGGCTGGAAAGCCCATTTTTAAGCTTATCTGCGCCTGAAACGTCCGAAAAAGCAATCATTTAATAATGACAATAACTTTGGAATCATGCATGCTAGAATCATAATTCTTGCTTTTCTAGGTTGGAAATCTTCTGAATTTTCTATATTTAGTGCAGATTTGGTGAAAAAAGCTCAAGTTTTTGAGTTATGCAAGTTTTCATAAAAGTGTGACTTGCAGGCTGGAAAGCCCATTTTTGCACTTCTCTGAGCCTAAAACGTCCGAAAAAGCAATCATTTAATAATGACAATAACTTTTGAACCATGCATGCTAGAATCATAAATCTTGCTTTCCTGGGTTGGAAATCTTCTGAATTTTCTATATTTAGTGCAGATTTGGTGAAAAAAGCTCAACTTTTTGAGTTATGCAAGTTTTCATAAAAGTGTGACTTGCAGGCTGGAAAGCCCATTTTTAAGCTTATCTGCGCCTGAAACGTCCGAAAAAGCAATCATTTAATAATGACAATAACTTTTGAACCATGCATGCTAGAATCATTATTCTTGCTTTCCTGGGTTGGAAATCTTCTGAATTTTCTATATTTAGTGCAGATTTGGTGAAAAAAGCTCAACTTTTTGAGTTATGCAAGTTTTCATAAAAGTGTGACTTGCAGGCTGGAAAGCCAATTTTTAAGCTTATCTGCGCCTGAAACGTCCGAAAAAGCAATCATTTAATAATGACAATAACTTTGGAACCATGCATGCTAGAATCATAATTCTTGCTTTTCTAGGTTGGAAATCTTCTGAATTTTCTATATTTAGTGCAGATTTGGTGAAAAAAGCTCAAGTTTTTGAGTTATGCAAGTTTTCATAAAAGTGTGACTTGCAGGCTGGAAAGCCCATTTTTGCACTTCTCTGAGCCTAAAACGTCCGAAAAAGCAATCATTTAATAATGACAATAACTTTTGAACCATGCATGCTAGAATCATAAATCTTGCTTTCCTGGGTTGGAAATCTTCTGAATTTTCTATATTTAGTGCAGATTTGGTGAAAAAAGCTCAACTTTTTGAGTTATGCAAGTTTTCATAAAAGTGTGACTTGCAGGCTGGAAAGCCCATTTTTAAGCTTATCTGCGCCTGAAACGTCCGAAAAAGCAATCATTTAATAATGACAATAACTTTTGAACCATGCATGCTAGAATCATAATTCTTGCTTTCCTGGGTTGGAAATCTTCTGAATTTTCTATATTTAGTGCAGATTTGGTGAAAAAAGCTCAACTTTTTGAGTTATGCAACTTTTCATAAAAGTGTGACTTGCAGGCTGGAAAGCCCATTTTTAAGCTTATCTGCGCCTGAAACGTCCGAAAAAGCAATCATTTAATAATGACAATAACTTTTGAACCATGCATGCTAGAATCATGATTCTTGCTTTCCTGGGTTGGAAATCTTCTGAATTTTCTATATTTAGTTCAGATTTGGTGAAAAAAGCTCAACTTTTTGAGTTATGCAAGTTTTCATACAAGTGTGACTTGCAGGCTCAAAAGCTCTCTTTTACGCGTATCTGCGCCTGAAACGTCCGAAAAAGCAATCATTTAATAATGACAATAACTTTTGAACCATGCATGCTAGAATCATGATTCTTGCTTTCCTGGGTTGGAAATCTTCTGAATTTTCTATATTTAGTGCAGATTTGGTGAAAAAAGCTCAACTTTTTGAGTTATGCAAGTTTTCATACAAGTGTGACTTGCAGGCTCAAAAGCTCTGTTTTACGCGTATCTGCGCCTGAAACGTCCGAAAAAGCAATCATTTAATAATGACAATAACTTTTGAACCATGCATGCTAGAATCATGATTCTTGCTTTCCTGGGTTGGAAATCTTCTGAATTTTCTATATTTAGTGCAGATTTGGTGAAAAAAGCTCAACTTTTTGAGTTATGCAAGTTTTCATACAAGTGTGACTTGCAGGCTCAAAAGCTCTGTTTTACGCGTATCTGCGCCTGAAATGTCCGAAAAAGCAGTCATTTAATTATGACAATAACTTTTGAACCATGCATGCTAGAATCATGATTCTTGCTTTCCTGGGTTGGAAATCTTCTGAATTTTCTATATTTAGTGCAGATTTGGTGAAAAAAGCTCAACTTTTTGAGTTATGCAAGTTTTCATACAAGTGTGACTTGCAGGCTCAAAAGCTCTCTTTTACGCGTATCTGCGCCTGAAACGTCCGAAAAAGCAATCATTTAATAATGACAATAACTTTTGAACCATGCATGCTAGAATCATGATTCTTGCTTTCCTGGGTTGGAAATCTTCTGAATTTTCTATATTTAGTGCAGATTTGGTGAAAAAAGCTCAACTTTTTGAGTTATGCAAGTTTTCATACAAGTGTGACTTGCAGGCTCAAAAGCTCTCTTACGCGTATCTGCGCCTGAAACGTCCGAAAAAGCAATCATTTAATAATGACAATAACTTATGAACCATGCATGCTAGAATCATGATTCTTGCTTTCCTGGGTTGGAAATCTTCTGAATTTTCTATATTTAGTGCAGATTTGGTGAAAAAAGCTCAACTTTTTGAGTTATGCAAGTTTTCATACAAGTGTGACTTGCAGGCTCAAAAGCTCTCTTTTACGCGTATCTGCGCCTGAAACGTCCGAAAAAGCAATCATTTAATAATGACAATAACTTTTGAACCATGCATGCTACAATCATGATTCTTGCTTTCCTGGGTTGGAAATCTTCTGAATTTTCTATATTTAGTGCAGATTTGGTGAAAAAGGCTCAACTTTTTGAGTTATGCAAGTTTTCATACAAGTGTGACTTGCAGGCTCAAAAGCTCTGTTTTACGCGTATCTGCGCCTGAAACGTCCGAAAAAGCAATCATTTAATAATGACAATAACTTTTGAACCATGCATGCTAGAATCATGATTCTTGCTTTCCTGGGTTGGAAATCTTCTGAATTTTCTATATTTAGTGCAGATTTGGTGAAAAAAGCTCAACTTTTTGAGTTATGCAAGTTTTCATACAAGTGTGACTTGCAGGCTCAAAAGCTCTGTTTTACGCGTATCTGCGCCTGAAATGTCCGAAAAAGCAGTCATTTAATTATGACAATAACTTTTGAACCATGCATGCTAGAATCATGATTCTTGCTTTCCTGGGTTGGAAATCTTCTGAATTTTCTATATTTAGTGCAGATTTGGTGAAAAAAGCTCAACTTTTTGAGTTATGCAAGTTTTCATACAAGTGTGACTTGCAGGCTCAAAAGCTCTCTTTTACGCGTATCTGCGCCTGAAACGTCCGAAAAAGCAATCATTTAATAATGACAATAACTTTTGAACCATGCATGCTAGAATCATGATTCTTGCTTTCCTGGGTTGGAAATCTTCTGAATTTTCTATATTTAGTGCAGATTTGGTGAAAAAAGCTCAACTTTTTGAGTTATGCAAGTTTTCATACAAGTGTGACTTGTAGGCTCAAAAGCTCTCTTTTACGCGTATCTGCGCCTGAAACGTCCGAAAAAGCAATCATTTAATAATGACAATAACTTATGAACCATGCATGCTAGAATCATGATTCTTGCTTTCCTGGGTTGGAAATCTTCTGAATTTTCTATATTTAGTGCAGATTTGGTGAAAAAAGCTCAACTTTTTGAGTTATGGAAGTTTTCATACAAGTGTGACTTGCAGGCTCAAAAGCTCTCTTTTACGCGTATCTGCGCCTGAAACGTCCGAAAAAGCAATCATTTAATAATGACAATAACTTTTGAACCATGCATGCTAGAATCATGATTCTTGCTTTCCTGGGTTGGAAATCTTCTGAATTTTCTATATTTAGTGCAGATTTGTTAAAAAAGCTCAACTTTTTGAGTTATGCAAGTTTTCATACAAGTGTGACTTGCAGGCTCAAAAGCTCTCTTTTACGCGTATCTGCGCCTGAAACGTCCGAAAAAGCAATCATTTAATAATGACAATAACTTTTGAACCATGCATGCTAGAATCATGATTCTTGCTTTCCTGGGTTGGAAATCTTCTGAATTTTCTATATTTAGTGCAGATTTGGTGAAAAAAGCTCAACTTTTTGAGTTATGCAAGTTTTCATACAAGTGTGACTTGCAGGCTCAAAAGCTCTCTTTTACGCGTATCTGCGCCTGAAACGTCCGAAAAAGCAATCATTTAATAATGACAATAACTTTTGAACCATGCATGCTACAATCATGATTCTTGCTTTCCTGGGTTGGAAATCTTCTGAATTTTCTATATTTAGTGCAGATTTGGTGAAAAAAGCTCAACTTTTTGAGTTATGCAAGTTTTCATACAAGTGTGACTTGCAGGCTCAAAAGCTCTCTTTTACGCGTATCTGCGCCTGAAACGTCCGAAAAAGCAATCATTTAATAATGACAATAACTTTTGAACCATGCATGCTAGAATCATGATTTTTGCTTTCCTGGGTTGGAAATCTTCTGAATTTTCTATATTTAGTGCAGATTTGGTGAAAAAAGCTCAACTTTTTGAGTTATGCAAGTTTTCATACAAGTGTGACTTGCAGGCTCAAAAGCTCTGTTTTACGCGTATCTGCGCCTGAAACGTCCGAAAAAGCAATCATTTAATAATGACAATAACTTTTGAACCATGCATGCTAGAATCATGATTTTTGCTTTCCTGGGTTGGAAATCTTCTGAATTTTCCATATTTAGTGCAGATTTGGTGAAAAAAGCTCAACTTTTTGAGTTATGCAAGTTTTCATACAAGTGTGACTTGCAGGCTCAAAAGCTCTGTTTTACGCGTATCTGCGCCTGAAACGTCCGAAAAAGCAATCATTTAATAATGACAATAACTTTTGAACCATGCATGCTAGAATCATGATTCTTGCTTTCCTGGGTTGGAAATCTTCTGAATTTTCTATATTTAGTGCAGATTTGGTGAAAAAAGCTCAACTTTTTGAGTTATGCAAGTTTTCATACAAGTGTGACTTGCAGGCTCAAAAGCTCTGTTTTACGCGTATCTGCGCCTGAAATGTCCGAAAAAGCAGTCATTTAATTATGACAATAACTTTTGAACCATGCATGCTAGAATCATGATTCTTGCTTTCCTGGGTTGGAAATCTTCTGAATTTTCTATATTTAGTGCAGATTTGGTGAAAAAAGCTCAACTTTTTGAGTTATGCAAGTTTTCATACAAGTGTGACTTGCAGGCTCAAAAGCTCTCTTTTACGCGTATCTGCGCCTGAAACGTCCGAAAAAGCAATCATTTAATAATGACAATAACTTTTGAACCATGCATGCTAGAATCATGATTCTTGCTTTCCTGGGTTGGAAATCTTCTGAATTTTCTATATTTAGTGCAGATTTGGTGAAAAAAGCTCAACTTTTTGAGTTATGCAAGTTTTCATACAAGTGTGACTTGCAGGCTCAAAAGCTCTCTTTTACGCGTATCTTCGCCTGAAACGTCCGAAAAAGCAATCATTTAATAATGACAATAACTTTTGAACCATGCATGCTAGAATCATAATTCTTGCTTTCCTGGGTTGGAAATCTTCTGAATTTTCTATATTTAGTGCAGATTTGGTGAAAAAAGCTCAACTTTTTGAGTTATGCAAGTTTTCATAAAAGTGTGACTTGCAGGCTGGAAAGCCCATTTTTAAGCTTATCTGCGCCTGAAACGTCCGAAAAAGCAATCATTTAATAATGACAATAACTTTGGAACCATGCATGCTAGAATCATAATTCTTGCTTTTCTAGGTTGGAAATCTTCTGAATTTTCTATATTTAGTGCAGATTTGGTGAAAAAAGCTCAAGTTTTTGAGTTATGCAAGTTTTCATAAAAGTGTGACTTGCAGGCTGGAAAGCCCATTTTTGCACTTCTCTGAGCCTAAAACGTCCGAAAAAGCAATCATTTAATAATGACAATAACTTTTGAACCATGCATGCTAGAATCATAAATCTTGCTTTCCTGGGTTGGAAATCTTCTGAATTTTCTATATTTAGTGCAGATTTGGTGAAAAAAGCTCAACTTTTTGAGTTATGCAAGTTTTCATAAAAGTGTGACTTGCAGGCTGGAAAGCCCATTTTTAAGCTTATCTGCGCCTGAAACGTCCGAAAAAGCAATCATTTAATAATGACAATAACTTTTGAACCATGCATGCTAGAATCATAATTCTTGCTTTCCTGGGTTGGAAATCTTCTGAATTTTCTATATTTAGTGCAGATTTGGTGAAAAAAGCTAAACTTTTTGAGTTATGCAAGTTTTCATAAAAGTGTGACTTGCAGGCTGGAAAGCCCATTTTTAAGCTTATCTGCGCCTGAAACGTCCGAAAAAGCAATCATTTAATAATGACAATAACTTTGGAACCATGCATGCTAGAATCATAATTCTTGCTTTTCTAGGTTGGAAATCTTCTGAATTTTCTATATTTAGTGCAGATTTGGTGAAAAAAGCTCAAGTTTTTGAGTTATGCAAGTTTTCATAAAAGTGTGACTTGCAGGCTGGAAAGCCCATTTTTGCACTTCTCTGAGCCTAAAACGTCCGAAAAAGCAATCATTTAATAATGACAATAACTTTTGAACCATGCATGCTAGAATCATAAATCTTGCTTTCCTTGGTTGGAAATCTTCTGAATTTTCTATATTTAGTGCAGATTTGGTGAAAAAAGCTCAACTTTTTGAGTTATGCAAGTTTTCATAAAAGTGGGACTTGCAGGCTGGAAAGCCCATTTTTAAGCTTATCTGCGCCTGAAACGTCCGAAAAAGCAATCATTTAATAATGACAATAACTTTTGAACCATGCATGCTAGAATCATAATTCTTGCTTTCCTGGGTTGGAAATCTTCTGAATTTTCTATATTTAGTGCAGATTTGGTGAAAAAAGCTCAACTTTTTGAGTTATGCAAGTTTTCATAAAAGTGTGACTTGCAGGCTGGAAAGCCCATTTTTAAGCTTATCTGCGCCTGAAACGTCCGAAAAAGCAATCATTTAATAATGACAATAACTTTGGAACCATGCATGCTAGAATCATAATTCTTGCTTTTCTAGGTTGGAAATCTTCTGAATTTTCTATATTTAGTGCAGATTTGGTGAAAAAAGCTCAAGTTTTTGAGTTATGCAAGTTTTCATAAAAGTGTGACTTGCAGGCTGGAAAGCCCATTTTTGCACTTCTCTGAGCCTAAAACGTCCGAAAAAGCAATCATTTAATAATGACAATAACTTTTGAACCATGCATGCTAGAATCATAAATCTTGCTTTCCTGGGTTGGAAATCTTCTGAATTTTCTATATTTAGTGCAGATTTGGTGAAAAAAGCTCAACTTTTTGAGTTATGCAAGTTTTCATAAAAGTGTGACTTGCAGGCTGGAAAGCCCATTTTTAAGCTTATCTGCGCCTGAAACGTCCGAAAAAGCAATCATTTAATAATGACAATAACTTTTGAACCATGCATGCTAGAATCATAATTCTTGCTTTCCTGGGTTGGAAATCTTCTGAATTTTCTATATTTAGTGCAGATTTGGTGAAAAAAGCTCAACTTTTTGAGTTATGCAAGTTTTCATAAAAGTGTGACTTGCAGGCTGGAAAGCCCATTTTTAAGCTTATCTGCGCCTGAAACGTCCGAAAAAGCAATCATTTAATAATGACAATAACTTTGGAACCATGCATGCTAGAATCATAATTCTTGCTTTTCTAGGTTGGAAATCTTCTGAATTTTCTATATTTAGTGCAGATTTGGTGAAAAAAGCTCAAGTTTTTGAGTTATGCAAGTTTTCATAAAAGTGTGACTTGCAGGCTGGAAAGCCCATTTTTGCACTTCTCTGAGCCTAAAACGTCCGAAAAAGCAATCATTTAATAATGACAATAACTTTTGAACCATGCATGCTAGAATCATAAATCTTGCTTTCCTGGGTTGGAAATCTTCTGAATTTTCTATATTTAGTGCAGATTTGGTGAAAAAAGCTCAACTTTTTGAGTTATGCAAGTTTTCATAAAAGTGTGACTTGCAGGCTGGAAAGCCCATTTTTAAGCTTATCTGCGCCTGAAACGTCCGAAAAAGCAATCATTTAATAATGACAATAACTTTTGAACCATGCATGCTAGAATCATAATTCTTGCTTTCCTGGGTTGGAAATCTTCTGAATTTTCTATATTTAGTGCAGATTTGGTGAAAAAAGCTCAACTTTTTGAGTTATGCAAGTTTTCATAAAAGTGTGACTTGCAGGCTGGAAAGCCCATTTTTAAGCTTATCTGCGCCTGAAACGTCCGAAAAAGCAATCATTTAATAATGACAATAACTTTTGAACCATGCATGCTAGAATCATAATTCTTGCTTTCCTGGGTTGGAAATCTTCTGAATTTTCTATATTTAGTGCAGATTTGGTGAAAAAAGCTCAACTTTTTGAGTTATGCAAGTTTTCATAAAAGTGTGACTTGCAGGCTGGAAAGCCCATTTTTAAGCTTATCTGCGCCTGAAACGTCCGAAAAAGCAATCATTTAATAATGACAATAACTTTGGAACCATGCATGCTAGAATCATAATTCTTGCTTTTCTAGGTTGGAAATCTTCTGAATTTTCTATATTTAGTGCAGATTTGGTGAAAAAAGCTCAAGTTTTTGAGTTATGCAAGTTTTCATAAAAGTGTGACTTGCAGGCTGGAAAGCCCATTTTTGCACTTCTCTGAGCCTAAAACGTCCGAAAAAGCAATCATTTAATAATGACAATAACTTTTGAACCATGCATGCTAGAATCATAAATCTTGCTTTCCTGGGTTGGAAATCTTCTGAATTTTCTATATTTAGTGCAGATTTGGTGAAAAAAGCTCAACTTTTTGAGTTATGCAAGTTTTCATAAAAGTGTGACTTGCAGGCTGGAAAGCCCATTTTTAAGCTTATCTGCGCCTGAAACGTCCGAAAAAGCAATCATTTAATAATGACAATAACTTTTGAACCATGCATGCTAGAATCATAATTCTTGCTTTCCTGGGTTGGAAATCTTCTGAATTTTCTATATTTAGTGCAGATTTGGTGAAAAAAGCTCAACTTTTTGAGTTATGCAAGTTTTCATAAAAGTGTGACTTGCAGGCTGGAAAGCCCATTTTTAAGCTTATCTGCGCCTGAAACGTCCGAAAAAGCAATCATTTAATAATGACAATAACTTTGGAACCATGCATGCTAGAATCATAATTCTTGCTTTTCTAGGTTGGAAATCTTCTGAATTTTCTATATTTAGTGCAGATTTGGTGAAAAAAGCTCAAGTTTTTGAGTTATGCAAGTTTTCATACAAGTGTGACTTGCAGGCTCAAAAGCTCTCTTTTACGCGTATCTGCGCCTGAAACGTCCGAAAAAGCAATCATTTAATAATGACAATAACTTTTGAACCATGCATGCTACAATCATGATTCTTGCTTTCCTGGGTCGGAAATCTTCTGAATTTTCTATATTTAGTGCAGATTTGGTGAAAAAGGCTCAACTTTTTGAGTTATGCAAGTTTTCATACAAGTGTGACTTGCAGGCTCAAAAGCTCTGTTTTACGCGTATCTGCGCCTGAAACGTCCGAAAAAGCAATCATTTAATAATGACAATAACTTTTGAACCATGCATGCTAGAATCATGATTCTTGCTTTCCTGGGTTGGAAATCTTCTGAATTTTCTATATTTAGTGCAGATTTGGTGAAAAAAGCTCAACTTTTTGAGTTATGCAAGTTTTCATACAAGTGTGACTTGCAGGCTCAAAAGCTCTGTTTTACGCGTATCTGCGCCTGAAATGTCCGAAAAAGCAGTCATTTAATTATGACAATAACTTTTGAACCATGCATGCTAGAATCATGATTCTTGCTTTCCTGGGTTGGAAATCTTCTGAATTTTCTATATTTAGTGCAGATTTGGTGAAAAAAGCTCAACTTTTTGAGTTATGCAAGTTTTCATACAAGTGTGACTTGCAGGCTCAAAAGCTCTCTTTTACGCGTATCTGCGCCTGAAACGTCCGAAAAAGCAATCATTTAATAATGACAATAACTTTTGAACCATGCATGCTAGAATCATGATTCTTGCTTTCCTGGGTTGGAAATCTTCTGAATTTTCTATATTTAGTGCAGATTTGGTGAAAAAAGCTCAACTTTTTGAGTTATGCAAGTTTTCATACAAGTGTGACTTGTAGGCTCAAAAGCTCTCTTTTACGCGTATCTGCGCCTGAAACGTCCGAAAAAGCAATCATTTAATAATGACAATAACTTATGAACCATGCATGCTAGAATCATGATTCTTGCTTTCCTGGGTTGGAAATCTTCTGAATTTTCTATATTTAGTGCAGATTTGGTGAAAAAAGCTCAACTTTTTGAGTTATGGAAGTTTTCATACAAGTGTGACTTGCAGGCTCAAAAGCTCTCTTTTACGCGTATCTGCGCCTGAAACGTCCGAAAAAGCAATCATTTAATAATGACAATAACTTTTGAACCATGCATGCTAGAATCATGATTCTTGCTTTCCTGGGTTGGAAATCTTCTGAATTTTCTATATTTAGTGCAGATTTGTTAAAAAAAGCTCAACTTTTTGAGTTATGCAAGTTTTCATACAAGTGTGACTTGCAGGCTCAAAAGCTCTCTTTTACGCGTATCTGCGCCTGAAACGTCCGAAAAAGCAATCATTTAATAATGACAATAACTTTTGAACCATGCATGCTAGAATCATGATTCTTGCTTTCCTGGGTTGGAAATCTTCTGAATTTTCTATATTTAGTGCAGATTTGGTGAAAAAAGCTCAACTTTTTGAGTTATGCAAGTTTTCATACAAGTGTGACTTGCAGGCTCAAAAGCTCTCTTTTACGCGTATCTGCGCCTGAAACGTCCGAAAAAGCAATCATTTAATAATGACAATAACTTTTGAACCATGCATGCTACAATCATGATTCTTGCTTTCCTGGGTTGGAAATCTTCTGAATTTTCTATATTTAGTGCAGATTTGGTGAAAAAAGCTCAACTTTTTGAGTTATGCAAGTTTTCATACAAGTGTGACTTGCAGGCTCAAAAGCTCTCTTTTACGCGTATCTGCGCCTGAAACGTCCGAAAAAGCAATCATTTAATAATGACAATAACTTTTGAACCATGCATGCTAGAATCATGATTTTTGCTTTCCTGGGTTGGAAATCTTCTGAATTTTCTATATTTAGTGCAGATTTGGTGAAAAAAGCTCAACTTTTTGAGTTATGCAAGTTTTCATACAAGTGTGACTTGCAGGCTCAAAAGCTCTGTTTTACGCGTATCTGCGCCTGAAACGTCCGAAAAAGCAATCATTTAATAATGACAATAACTTTTGAACCATGCATGCTAGAATCATGATTTTTGCTTTCCTGGGTTGGAAATCTTCTGAATTTTCCATATTTAGTGCAGATTTGGTGAAAAAAGCTCAACTTTTTGAGTTATGCAAGTTTTCATACAAGTGTGACTTGCAGGCTCAAAAGCTCTGTTTTACGCGTATCTGCGCCTGAAACGTCCGAAAAAGCAATCATTTAATAATGACAATAACTTTTGAACCATGCATGCTAGAATCATGATTCTTGCTTTCCTGGGTTGGAAATCTTCTGAATTTTCTATATTTAGTGCAGATTTGGTGAAAAAAGCTCAACTTTTTGAGTTATGCAAGTTTTCATACAAGTGTGACTTGCAGGCTCAAAAGCTCTGTTTTACGCGTATCTGCGCCTGAAATGTCCGAAAAAGCAGTCATTTAATTATGACAATAACTTTTGAACCATGCATGCTAGAATCATGATTCTTGCTTTCCTGGGTTGGAAATCTTCTGAATTTTCTATATTTAGTGCAGATTTGGTGAAAAAAGCTCAACTTTTTGAGTTATGCAAGTTTTCATACAAGTGTGACTTGCAGGCTCAAAAGCTCTCTTTTACGCGTATCTGCGCCTGAAACGTCCGAAAAAGCAATCATTTAATAATGACAATAACTTTTGAACCATGCATGCTAGAATCATGATTCTTGCTTTCCTGGGTTGGAAATCTTCTGAATTTTCTATATTTAGTGCAGATTTGGTGAAAAAAGCTCAACTTTTTGAGTTATGCAAGTTTTCATACAAGTGTGACTTGCAGGCTCAAAAGCTCTCTTTTACGCGTATCTTCGCCTGAAACGTCCGAAAAAGCAATCATTTAATAATGACAATAACTTTTGAACCATGCATGCTAGAATCATAATTCTTGCTTTCCTGGGTTGGAAATCTTCTGAATTTTCTATATTTAGTGCAGATTTGGTGAAAAAAGCTCAACTTTTTGAGTTATGCAAGTTTTCATAAAAGTGTGACTTGCAGGCTGGAAAGCCCATTTTTAAGCTTATCTGCGCCTGAAACGTCCGAAAAAGCAATCATTTAATAATGACAATAACTTTGGAACCATGCATGCTAGAATCATAATTCTTGCTTTTCTAGGTTGGAAATCTTCTGAATTTTCTATATTTAGTGCAGATTTGGTGAAAAAAGCTCAAGTTTTTGAGTTATGCAAGTTTTCATAAAAGTGTGACTTGCAGGCTGGAAAGCCCATTTTTGCACTTCTCTGAGCCTAAAACGTCCGAAAAAGCAATCATTTAATAATGACAATAACTTTTGAACCATGCATGCTAGAATCATAAATCTTGCTTTCCTGGGTTGGAAATCTTCTGAATTTTCTATATTTAGTGCAGATTTGGTGAAAAAAGCTCAACTTTTTGAGTTATGCAAGTTTTCATAAAAGTGTGACTTGCAGGCTGGAAAGCCCATTTTTAAGCTTATCTGCGCCTGAAACGTCCGAAAAAGCAATCATTTAATAATGACAATAACTTTTGAACCATGCATGCTAGAATCATAATTCTTGCTTTCCTGGGTTGGAAATCTTCTGAATTTTCTATATTTAGTGCAGATTTGGTGAAAAAAGCTAAACTTTTTGAGTTATGCAAGTTTTCATAAAAGTGTGACTTGCAGGCTGGAAAGCCCATTTTTAAGCTTATCTGCGCCTGAAACGTCCGAAAAAGCAATCATTTAATAATGACAATAACTTTGGAACCATGCATGCTAGAATCATAATTCTTGCTTTTCTAGGTTGGAAATCTTCTGAATTTTCTATATTTAGTGCAGATTTGGTGAAAAAAGCTCAAGTTTTTGAGTTATGCAAGTTTTCATAAAAGTGTGACTTGCAGGCTGGAAAGCCCATTTTTGCACTTCTCTGAGCCTAAAACGTCCGAAAAAGCAATCATTTAATAATGACAATAACTTTTGAACCATGCATGCTAGAATCATAAATCTTGCTTTCCTTGGTTGGAAATCTTCTGAATTTTCTATATTTAGTGCAGATTTGGTGAAAAAAGCTCAACTTTTTGAGTTATGCAAGTTTTCATAAAAGTGGGACTTGCAGGCTGGAAAGCCCATTTTTAAGCTTATCTGCGCCTGAAACGTCCGAAAAAGCAATCATTTAATAATGACAATAACTTTTGAACCATGCATGCTAGAATCATAATTCTTGCTTTCCTGGGTTGGAAATCTTCTGAATTTTCTATATTTAGTGCAGATTTGGTGAAAAAAGCTCAACTTTTTGAGTTATGCAAGTTTTCATAAAAGTGTGACTTGCAGGCTGGAAAGCCCATTTTTAAGCTTATCTGCGCCTGAAAC
>NW_028283176.1:0-37500 GCF_059441175.1 Urocampus carinirostris
TTTTTTCTAGTAAAGTCTTTGGTGGTCTAGTGGCTAGGATCCAGCACTCTCACTGCTGTGGCCCGGGTTCGATTCCCGGTCAGGTCTATTATAATAGACGGAAAGACAGAAAATTCTTATTGGAGAAAGCATTGAAAGATGTTCCTTTTTCTAGAATGGGTTTTCCGACAGTCAACTTTTTTTCTAGTAAAGTCCTTGGTGGTCTAGTGGCTAGGATCCAGCACTCTCACTGCTGTGGCCCGGGTTCGATTCCCGGTCAGGTCTATTATAATAGACGGAAAGACAGAAAATTCTTATTGGAGAAAGCATTGAAAGATGTTCCTTTTTCTAGAATGGGTTTTCTGACAGTCAACTTTTTTTCTAGTAAAGTCCTTGGTGGTCTAGTGGCTAGGATCCAGCACTCTCACTGCTGTGGCCCGGGTTCGATTCCCGGTCGGGTCTATTATAATAGACGGAAAGACAGAAAATTCTTATTGGAGAAAGCATTGAAAGATGTTCCTTTTTCTAGAATGGGTTTTCCGACAGTCAACTTTTTTTCTAGTAAAGTCCTTGGTGGTCTAGTGGCTAGGATCCAGCACTCTCACTGCTGTGGCCCGGGTTCGATTCCCGGTCAGGTCTATTATAATAGACGGAAAGACAGAATTTTTTTTATCGGAGAAAGCATTGAAAGAGGTTCCTTTTATAAAATGGATTTGACGACAGTCAACTTTTTTCTAGTAAAGTCCTTGGTGGTCTAGTGGCTAGGATCCAGCACTCTCACTGCTGTGGCCCGGGTTTGATTCCCGGTCAGGGAAACTATGACAGACAGACAGACAGACAGACAGACAGACAGACAGACAGACAGACAGACAGACAGACAGACAGACAGACAGACAGACAGACAGACAGACAGACAGACAGACAGACAGACAGACAGACAGACAGACAGACAGACAGACAGACAGACAGACAGACAGACAGACAGACAGACAGACAATTCTTATCGGAGAAAGCATTGAAAGAGGTTCCTTTTATAAAATGGATTTGACGACAGTCAACTTTTTTCTAGTAAAGTCCTTGGTGGTCTAGTGGCTAGGATCCAGCACTCTCACTGCTGTGGCCCGGGTTTGATTCCCGGTCAGGGAAACTATGACAGACAGACAGACAGACAGACAGACAGACAGACAGACAGACAGACAGACAGACAATTCTTATCGGAGAAAGCATTGAAAGAGGTTCCTTTTATAAAATGGATTTGACGACAGTCAACTTTTTTCTAGTAAAGTCCTTGGTGGTCTAGTGGCTAGGATCCAGCACTCTCACTGCTGTGGCCCGGGTTTGATTCCCGGTCAGGGAAACTATGACAGACAGACAGACAGACAGACAGACAGACAGACAGACAGACAGACAGACAGACAGACAGACAGACAGACAGACAGACAGACAGACAGACAGACAGACAGACAGACAGACAGACAGACAGACAGACAGACAGACAGACAGACAGACAGACAGACAGACAGACAGACAGACAGACAGACAGACAGACAGACAGACAGACAATTCTTATCGGAGAAAGCATTGAAAGAGGTTCCTTTTATAAAATGGATTTGACGACAGTCAACTTTTTTCTAGTAAAGTCCTTGGTGGTCTAGTGGCTAGGATCCAGCACTCTCACTGCTGTGGCCCGGGTTTGATTCCCGGTCAGGGAAACTATGACAGACAGACAGACAGACAGACAGACAGACAGACAGACAGACAGACAGACAGACAGACAGACAGACAGACAGACAGACAGACAGACAGACAGACAGACAGACAGACAGACAGACAGACAGACAGACAGACAGACAATTCTTATCGGAGAAAGCATTGAAAGAGGTTCCTTTTATAAAATCGATTTGACGACAGTCAACTTTTTTCTAGTAAAGTCCTTGGTGGTCTAGTGGCTAGGATCCAGCACTCTCACTGCTGTGGCCCGGGTTTGATTCCCGGTCAGGGAAACTATGACAGACAGACAGACAGACAGACAGACAGACAGACAGACAGACAGACAGACAGACAGACAGACAGACAGACAGACAGACAGACAGACAGACAGACAGACAGACAGACAGACAGACAGACAGACAGACAGACAGACAGACAGACAGACAGACAGACAGACAGACAGACAATTCTTATTGGAGAAAGCATTGAAAGAGGTTCCTTTTATAGAATGGATTTGACGACAGTCAACTTTTTTTCTAGTAAAGTCCTTGGTGGTCTAGTGGCTAGAATCCAGCACTTTCACTGCTGTGGCCCGGTTTCGATTCCAGGTCAGGGAAACTGTTACACGCAGATAGAAAATTTCTCTTGAGGAATTGGAAAGAAAATTGAAAGATGTTCCTTTTTCTAGAATGGGTTTTCCGACAGTACACTTTTTTCCTGTTCATTCCCTGATGGACTAGTGGCTAGGATCCAGCACTCTCACTGCTGTGGCCCGGGTTCGATTCCCGGTCAGGTCTATTATAATAGACGGAAAGACAGAAAATTCTTATTGGAGAAAGCATTGAAAGATGTTCCTTTTTCTAGAATGGGTTTTCCGACAGTCAACTTTTTTTCTAGTAAAGTCTTTGGTGGTCTAGTGGCTAGGATCCAGCACTCTCACTGCTGTGGCCCGGGTTCGATTCCCGGTCAGGTCTATTATAATAGACGGAAAGACAGAAAATTCTTATTGGAGAAAGCATTGAAAGATGTTCCTTTTTCTAGAATGGGTTTTCCGACAGTCAACTTTTTTTTCTAGTAAAGTCCTTGGTGGTCTAGTGGCTAGGATCCAGCACTCTCACTGCTGTGGCCCGGGTTCGATTCCCGGTCAGGTCTATTATAATAGACGGAAAGACAGAAAATTCTTAATGGAGAAAGCATTGAAAGATGTTCCTTTTTCTAGAATGGGTTTTCCGACAGTCAACTTTTTTTCTAGTAAAGTCTTTGGTGGTCTAGTGGCTAGGATCCAGCACTCTCACTGCTGTGGCCCGGGTTCGATTCCCGGTCAGGTCTATTATAATAGACGGAAAGACAGAAAATTCTTATTGGAGAAAGCATTGAAAGATGTTCCTTTTTCTAGAATGGGTTTTCCGACAGTCAACTTTTTTTCTAGTAAAGTCCTTGGTGGTCTAGTGGCTAGGATCCAGCACTCTCACTGCTGTGGCCCGGGTTCGATTCCCGGTCAGGTCTATTATAATAGACGGAAAGACAGAAAATTCTTATTGGAGAAAGCATTGAAAGATGTTCCTTTTTCTAGAATGGGTTTTCTGACAGTCAACTTTTTTTCTAGTAAAGTCCTTGGTGGTCTAGTGGCTAGGATCCAGCACTCTCACTGCTGTGGCCCGGGTTCGATTCCCGGTCGGGTCTATTATAATAGACGGAAAGACAGAAAATTCTTATTGGAGAAAGCATTGAAAGATGTTCCTTTTTCTAGAATGGGTTTTCCGACAGTCAACTTTTTTTCTAGTAAAGTCCTTGGTGGTCTAGTGGCTAGGATCCAGCACTCTCACTGCTGTGGCCCGGGTTCGATTCCCGGTCGGGTCTATTATAATAGACGGAAAGACAGAAAATTCTTATTGGAGAAAGCATTGAAAGATGTTCCTTTTTCTAGAATGGGTTTTCCGACAGTCAACTTTTTTTCTAGTAAAGTCCTTGGTGGTCTAGTGGCTAGGATCCAGCACTCTCACTGCTGTGGCCCGGGTTCGATTCCCGGTCAGGTCTATTATAATAGACGGAAAGACAGAATTTTTTTTATCGGAGAAAGCATTGAAAGAGGTTCCTTTTATAAAATGGATTTGACGACAGTCAACTTTTTTCTAGTAAAGTCCTTGGTGGTCTAGTGGCTAGGATCCAGCACTCTCACTGCTGTGGCCCGGGTTTGATTCCCGGTCAGGGAAACTATGACAGACAGACAGACAGACAGACAGACAGACAGACAGACAGACAGACAGACAGACAGACAGACAGACAGACAGACAGACAGACAGACAGACAGACAGACAGACAGACAGACAGACAGACAGACAGACAGACAATTCTTATCGGAGAAAGCATTGAAAGAGGTTCCTTTTATAAAATGGATTTGACGACAGTCAACTTTTTTCTAGTAAAGTCCTTGGTGGTCTAGTGGCTAGGATCCAGCACTCTCACTGCTGTGGCCCGGGTTTGATTCCCGGTCAGGGAAACTATGACAGACAGACAGACAGACAGACAGACAGACAGACAGACAGACAGACAGACAGACAGACAGACAGACAGACAGACAGACAGACAGACAGACAGACAGACAGACAGACAGACAGACAGACAGACAGACAGACAGACAGACAGACAGACAGACAGACAGACAGACAGACAGACAGACAGACAGACAGACAGACAGACAGACAGACAGACAGACAGACAGACAGACAGACAGACAGACAGACAGACAGACAGACAGACAGACAGACAGACAGACAGACAGACAGACAGACAGACAGACAGACAGACAGACAGACAGACAGACAGACAGACAGACAGACAGACAGACAGACAGACAGACAGACAATTCTTATTGGAGAAAGCATTGAAAGAGGTTCCTTTTATAGAATGGATTTGACGACAGTCAACTTTTTTTCTAGTAAAGTCCTTGGTGGTCTAGTGGCTAGAATCCAGCACTTTCACTGCTGTGGCCCGGTTTCGATTCCAGGTCAGGGAAACTGTTACACGCAGATAGAAAATTTCTCTTGAGGAATTGGAAAGAAAATTGAAAGATGTTCCTTTTTCTAGAATGGGTTTTCCGACAGTACACTTTTTTCCTGTTCATTCCCTGATGGACTAGTGGCTAGGATCCAGCACTCTCACTGCTGTGGCCCGGGTTCGATTCCCGGTCAGGTCTATTATAATAGACGGAAAGACAGAAAATTCTTATTGGAGAAAGCATTGAAAGATGTTCCTTTTTCTAGAATGGGTTTTCCGACAGTCAACTTTTTTTCTAGTAAAGTCTTTGGTGGTCTAGTGGCTAGGATCCAGCACTCTCACTGCTGTGGCCCGGGTTCGATTCCCGGTCAGGTCTATTATAATAGACGGAAAGACAGAAAATTCTTATTGGAGAAAGCATTGAAAGATGTTCCTTTTTCTAGAATGGGTTTTCCGACAGTCAACTTTTTTTTCTAGTAAAGTCCTTGGTGGTCTAGTGGCTAGGATCCAGCACTCTCACTGCTGTGGCCCGGGTTCGATTCCCGGTCAGGTCTATTATAATAGACGGAAAGACAGAAAATTCTTAATGGAGAAAGCATTGAAAGATGTTCCTTTTTCTAGAATGGGTTTTCCGACAGTCAACTTTTTTTCTAGTAAAGTCTTTGGTGGTCTAGTGGCTAGGATCCAGCACTCTCACTGCTGTGGCCCGGGTTCGATTCCCGGTCAGGTCTATTATAATAGACGGAAAGACAGAAAATTCTTATTGGAGAAAGCATTGAAAGATGTTCCTTTTTCTAGAATGGGTTTTCCGACAGTCAACTTTTTTTCTAGTAAAGTCCTTGGTGGTCTAGTGGCTAGGATCCAGCACTCTCACTGCTGTGGCCCGGGTTCGATTCCCGGTCAGGTCTATTATAATAGACGGAAAGACAGAAAATTCTTATTGGAGAAAGCATTGAAAGATGTTCCTTTTTCTAGAATGGGTTTTCTGACAGTCAACTTTTTTTCTAGTAAAGTCCTTGGTGGTCTAGTGGCTAGGATCCAGCACTCTCACTGCTGTGGCCCGGGTTCGATTCCCGGTCGGGTCTATTATAATAGACGGAAAGACAGAAAATTCTTATTGGAGAAAGCATTGAAAGATGTTCCTTTTTCTAGAATGGGTTTTCCGACAGTCAACTTTTTTTCTAGTAAAGTCCTTGGTGGTCTAGTGGCTAGGATCCAGCACTCTCACTGCTGTGGCCCGGGTTCGATTCCCGGTCAGGTCTATTATAATAGACGGAAAGACAGAATTTTTTTTATCGGAGAAAGCATTGAAAGAGGTTCCTTTTATAAAATGGATTTGACGACAGTCAACTTTTTTCTAGTAAAGTCCTTGGTGGTCTAGTGGCTAGGATCCAGCACTCTCACTGCTGTGGCCCGGGTTTGATTCCCGGTCAGGGAAACTATGACAGACAGACAGACAGACAGACAGACAGACAGACAGACAGACAGACAGACAGACAGACAGACAGACAGACAGACAGACAGACAGACAGACAGACAGACAGACAGACAGACAGACAGACAGACAGACAGACAGACAGACAGACAGACAGACAATTCTTATCGGAGAAAGCATTGAAAGAGGTTCCTTTTATAAAATGGATTTGACGACAGTCAACTTTTTTCTAGTAAAGTCCTTGGTGGTCTAGTGGCTAGGATCCAGCACTCTCACTGCTGTGGCCCGGGTTTGATTCCCGGTCAGGGAAACTATGACAGACAGACAGACAGACAGACAGACAGACAGACAGACAGACAGACAGACAGACAGACAGACAGACAGACAGACAGACAGACAGACAGACAGACAGACAGACAGACAATTCTTATCGGAGAAAGCATTGAAAGAGGTTCCTTTTATAAAATGGATTTGACGACAGTCAACTTTTTTCTAGTAAAGTCCTTGGTGGTCTAGTGGCTAGGATCCAGCACTCTCACTGCTGTGGCCCGGGTTTGATTCCCGGTCAGGGAAACTATGACAGACAGACAGACAGACAGACAGACAGACAGACAGACAGACAGACAGACAGACAGACAGACAGACAGACAGACAGACAGACAGACAGACAGACAGACAGACAGACAGACAGACAGACAGACAGACAGACAGACAGACAGACAGACAGACAGACAGACAGACAGACAGACAGACAGACAGACAGACAGACAGACAGACAGACAGACAGACAGACAGACAGACAGACAGACAGACAATTCTTATTGGAGAAAGCATTGAAAGAGGTTCCTTTTATAGAATGGATTTGACGACAGTCAACTTTTTTTCTAGTAAAGTCCTTGGTGGTCTAGTGGCTAGAATCCAGCACTTTCACTGCTGTGGCCCGGTTTCGATTCCAGGTCAGGGAAACTGTTACACGCAGATAGAAAATTTCTCTTGAGGAATTGGAAAGAAAATTGAAAGATGTTCCTTTTTCTAGAATGGGTTTTCCGACAGTACACTTTTTTCCTGTTCATTCCCTGATGGACTAGTGGCTAGGATCCAGCACTCTCACTGCTGTGGCCCGGGTTCGATTCCCGGTCAGGTCTATTATAATAGACGGAAAGACAGAAAATTCTTATTGGAGAAAGCATTGAAAGATGTTCCTTTTTCTAGAATGGGTTTTCCGACAGTCAACTTTTTTTCTAGTAAAGTCTTTGGTGGTCTAGTGGCTAGGATCCAGCACTCTCACTGCTGTGGCCCGGGTTCGATTCCCGGTCAGGTCTATTATAATAGACGGAAAGACAGAAAATTCTTATTGGAGAAAGCATTGAAAGATGTTCCTTTTTCTAGAATGGGTTTTCCGACAGTCAACTTTTTTTTCTAGTAAAGTCCTTGGTGGTCTAGTGGCTAGGATCCAGCACTCTCACTGCTGTGGCCCGGGTTCGATTCCCGGTCAGGTCTATTATAATAGACGGAAAGACAGAAAATTCTTAATGGAGAAAGCATTGAAAGATGTTCCTTTTTCTAGAATGGGTTTTCCGACAGTCAACTTTTTTTCTAGTAAAGTCTTTGGTGGTCTAGTGGCTAGGATCCAGCACTCTCACTGCTGTGGCCCGGGTTCGATTCCCGGTCAGGTCTATTATAATAGACGGAAAGACAGAAAATTCTTATTGGAGAAAGCATTGAAAGATGTTCCTTTTTCTAGAATGGGTTTTCCGACAGTCAACTTTTTTTCTAGTAAAGTCCTTGGTGGTCTAGTGGCTAGGATCCAGCACTCTCACTGCTGTGGCCCGGGTTCGATTCCCGGTCAGGTCTATTATAATAGACGGAAAGACAGAAAATTCTTATTGGAGAAAGCATTGAAAGATGTTCCTTTTTCTAGAATGGGTTTTCTGACAGTCAACTTTTTTTCTAGTAAAGTCCTTGGTGGTCTAGTGGCTAGGATCCAGCACTCTCACTGCTGTGGCCCGGGTTCGATTCCCGGTCGGGTCTATTATAATAGACGGAAAGACAGAAAATTCTTATTGGAGAAAGCATTGAAAGATGTTCCTTTTTCTAGAATGGGTTTTCCGACAGTCAACTTTTTTTCTAGTAAAGTCCTTGGTGGTCTAGTGGCTAGGATCCAGCACTCTCACTGCTGTGGCCCGGGTTCGATTCCCGGTCAGGTCTATTATAATAGACGGAAAGACAGAATTTTTTTTATCGGAGAAAGCATTGAAAGAGGTTCCTTTTATAAAATGGATTTGACGACAGTCAACTTTTTTCTAGTAAAGTCCTTGGTGGTCTAGTGGCTAGGATCCAGCACTCTCACTGCTGTGGCCCGGGTTTGATTCCCGGTCAGGGAAACTATGACAGACAGACAGACAGACAGACAGACAGACAGACAGACAGACAGACAGACAGACAGACAGACAGACAGACAGACAGACAGACAGACAGACAGACAGACAGACAGACAGACAATTCTTATCGGAGAAAGCATTGAAAGAGGTTCCTTTTATAAAATGGATTTGACGACAGTCAACTTTTTTCTAGTAAAGTCCTTGGTGGTCTAGTGGCTAGGATCCAGCACTCTCACTGCTGTGGCCCGGGTTTGATTCCCGGTCAGGGAAACTATGACAGACAGACAGACAGACAGACAGACAGACAGACAGACAGACAGACAGACAGACAGACAGACAGACAGACAGACAGACAGACAGACAGACAGACAGACAGACAGACAGACAGACAGACAGACAGACAATTCTTATCGGAGAAAGCATTGAAAGAGGTTCCTTTTATAAAATGGATTTGACGACAGTCAACTTTTTTCTAGTAAAGTCCTTGGTGGTCTAGTGGCTAGGATCCAGCACTCTCACTGCTGTGGCCCGGGTTTGATTCCCGGTCAGGGAAACTATGACAGACAGACAGACAGACAGACAGACAGACAGACAGACAGACAGACAGACAGACAGACAGACAGACAGACAGACAGACAGACAGACAGACAGACAGACAGACAGACAGACAGACAGACAGACAGACAGACAGACAGACAGACAGACAGACAGACAGACAGACAGACAGACAGACAGACAGACAGACAGACAGACAGACAGACAGACAGACAGACAGACAGACAGACAGACAGACAGACAGACAGACAGACAGACAGACAGACAGACAGACAGACAGACAGACAGACAGACAATTCTTATTGGAGAAAGCATTGAAAGAGGTTCCTTTTATAGAATGGATTTGACGACAGTCAACTTTTTTTCTAGTAAAGTCCTTGGTGGTCTAGTGGCTAGAATCCAGCACTTTCACTGCTGTGGCCCGGTTTCGATTCCAGGTCAGGGAAACTGTTACACGCAGATAGAAAATTTCTCTTGAGGAATTGGAAAGAAAATTGAAAGATGTTCCTTTTTCTAGAATGGGTTTTCCGACAGTACACTTTTTTCCTGTTCATTCCCTGATGGACTAGTGGCTAGGATCCAGCACTCTCACTGCTGTGGCCCGGGTTCGATTCCCGGTCAGGTCTATTATAATAGACGGAAAGACAGAAAATTCTTATTGGAGAAAGCATTGAAAGATGTTCCTTTTTCTAGAATGGGTTTTCCGACAGTCAACTTTTTTTCTAGTAAAGTCTTTGGTGGTCTAGTGGCTAGGATCCAGCACTCTCACTGCTGTGGCCCGGGTTCGATTCCCGGTCAGGTCTATTATAATAGACGGAAAGACAGAAAATTCTTATTGGAGAAAGCATTGAAAGATGTTCCTTTTTCTAGAATGGGTTTTCCGACAGTCAACTTTTTTTTCTAGTAAAGTCCTTGGTGGTCTAGTGGCTAGGATCCAGCACTCTCACTGCTGTGGCCCGGGTTCGATTCCCGGTCAGGTCTATTATAATAGACGGAAAGACAGAAAATTCTTAATGGAGAAAGCATTGAAAGATGTTCCTTTTTCTAGAATGGGTTTTCCGACAGTCAACTTTTTTTCTAGTAAAGTCTTTGGTGGTCTAGTGGCTAGGATCCAGCACTCTCACTGCTGTGGCCCGGGTTCGATTCCCGGTCAGGTCTATTATAATAGACGGAAAGACAGAAAATTCTTATTGGAGAAAGCATTGAAAGATGTTCCTTTTTCTAGAATGGGTTTTCCGACAGTCAACTTTTTTTCTAGTAAAGTCCTTGGTGGTCTAGTGGCTAGGATCCAGCACTCTCACTGCTGTGGCCCGGGTTCGATTCCCGGTCAGGTCTATTATAATAGACGGAAAGACAGAAAATTCTTATTGGAGAAAGCATTGAAAGATGTTCCTTTTTCTAGAATGGGTTTTCTGACAGTCAACTTTTTTTCTAGTAAAGTCCTTGGTGGTCTAGTGGCTAGGATCCAGCACTCTCACTGCTGTGGCCCGGGTTCGATTCCCGGTCGGGTCTATTATAATAGACGGAAAGACAGAAAATTCTTATTGGAGAAAGCATTGAAAGATGTTCCTTTTTCTAGAATGGGTTTTCCGACAGTCAACTTTTTTTCTAGTAAAGTCCTTGGTGGTCTAGTGGCTAGGATCCAGCACTCTCACTGCTGTGGCCCGGGTTCGATTCCCGGTCAGGTCTATTATAATAGACGGAAAGACAGAATTTTTTTTATCGGAGAAAGCATTGAAAGAGGTTCCTTTTATAAAATGGATTTGACGACAGTCAACTTTTTTCTAGTAAAGTCCTTGGTGGTCTAGTGGCTAGGATCCAGCACTCTCACTGCTGTGGCCCGGGTTTGATTCCCGGTCAGGGAAACTATGACAGACAGACAGACAGACAGACAGACAGACAGACAGACAGACAGACAGACAGACAGACAGACAGACAGACAGACAGACAGACAGACAGACAGACAGACAGACAGACAGACAGACAGACAGACAGACAGACAGACAGACAGACAGACAGACAGACAGACAGACAATTCTTATCGGAGAAAGCATTGAAAGAGGTTCCTTTTATAAAATGGATTTGACGACAGTCAACTTTTTTCTAGTAAAGTCCTTGGTGGTCTAGTGGCTAGGATCCAGCACTCTCACTGCTGTGGCCCGGGTTTGATTCCCGGTCAGGGAAACTATGACAGACAGACAGACAGACAGACAGACAGACAGACAGACAGACAGACAGACAGACAATTCTTATCGGAGAAAGCATTGAAAGAGGTTCCTTTTATAAAATGGATTTGACGACAGTCAACTTTTTTCTAGTAAAGTCCTTGGTGGTCTAGTGGCTAGGATCCAGCACTCTCACTGCTGTGGCCCGGGTTTGATTCCCGGTCAGGGAAACTATGACAGACAGACAGACAGACAGACAGACAGACAGACAGACAGACAGACAGACAGACAGACAGACAGACAGACAGACAGACAGACAGACAGACAGACAGACAGACAGACAGACAGACAGACAGACAGACAGACAGACAGACAGACAGACAGACAGACAGACAGACAGACAGACAGACAGACAGACAGACAGACAATTCTTATCGGAGAAAGCATTGAAAGAGGTTCCTTTTATAAAATGGATTTGACGACAGTCAACTTTTTTCTAGTAAAGTCCTTGGTGGTCTAGTGGCTAGGATCCAGCACTCTCACTGCTGTGGCCCGGGTTTGATTCCCGGTCAGGGAAACTATGACAGACAGACAGACAGACAGACAGACAGACAGACAGACAGACAGACAGACAGACAGACAGACAGACAGACAGACAGACAGACAGACAGACAGACAGACAGACAGACAGACAGACAGACAGACAGACAGACAGACAGACAATTCTTATCGGAGAAAGCATTGAAAGAGGTTCCTTTTATAAAATCGATTTGACGACAGTCAACTTTTTTCTAGTAAAGTCCTTGGTGGTCTAGTGGCTAGGATCCAGCACTCTCACTGCTGTGGCCCGGGTTTGATTCCCGGTCAGGGAAACTATGACAGACAGACAGACAGACAGACAGACAGACAGACAGACAGACAGACAGACAGACAGACAGACAGACAGACAGACAGACAGACAGACAGACAGACAGACAGACAGACAGACAGACAGACAGACAGACAGACAGACAGACAGACAGACAGACAGACAGACAATTCTTATTGGAGAAAGCATTGAAAGAGGTTCCTTTTATAGAATGGATTTGACGACAGTCAACTTTTTTTCTAGTAAAGTCCTTGGTGGTCTAGTGGCTAGAATCCAGCACTTTCACTGCTGTGGCCCGGTTTCGATTCCAGGTCAGGGAAACTGTTACACGCAGATAGAAAATTTCTCTTGAGGAATTGGAAAGAAAATTGAAAGATGTTCCTTTTTCTAGAATGGGTTTTCCGACAGTACACTTTTTTCCTGTTCATTCCCTGATGGACTAGTGGCTAGGATCCAGCACTCTCACTGCTGTGGCCCGGGTTCGATTCCCGGTCAGGTCTATTATAATAGACGGAAAGACAGAAAATTCTTATTGGAGAAAGCATTGAAAGATGTTCCTTTTTCTAGAATGGGTTTTCCGACAGTCAACTTTTTTTCTAGTAAAGTCTTTGGTGGTCTAGTGGCTAGGATCCAGCACTCTCACTGCTGTGGCCCGGGTTCGATTCCCGGTCAGGTCTATTATAATAGACGGAAAGACAGAAAATTCTTATTGGAGAAAGCATTGAAAGATGTTCCTTTTTCTAGAATGGGTTTTCCGACAGTCAACTTTTTTTTCTAGTAAAGTCCTTGGTGGTCTAGTGGCTAGGATCCAGCACTCTCACTGCTGTGGCCCGGGTTCGATTCCCGGTCAGGTCTATTATAATAGACGGAAAGACAGAAAATTCTTAATGGAGAAAGCATTGAAAGATGTTCCTTTTTCTAGAATGGGTTTTCCGACAGTCAACTTTTTTTCTAGTAAAGTCTTTGGTGGTCTAGTGGCTAGGATCCAGCACTCTCACTGCTGTGGCCCGGGTTCGATTCCCGGTCAGGTCTATTATAATAGACGGAAAGACAGAAAATTCTTATTGGAGAAAGCATTGAAAGATGTTCCTTTTTCTAGAATGGGTTTTCCGACAGTCAACTTTTTTTCTAGTAAAGTCCTTGGTGGTCTAGTGGCTAGGATCCAGCACTCTCACTGCTGTGGCCCGGGTTCGATTCCCGGTCAGGTCTATTATAATAGACGGAAAGACAGAAAATTCTTATTGGAGAAAGCATTGAAAGATGTTCCTTTTTCTAGAATGGGTTTTCTGACAGTCAACTTTTTTTCTAGTAAAGTCCTTGGTGGTCTAGTGGCTAGGATCCAGCACTCTCACTGCTGTGGCCCGGGTTCGATTCCCGGTCGGGTCTATTATAATAGACGGAAAGACAGAAAATTCTTATTGGAGAAAGCATTGAAAGATGTTCCTTTTTCTAGAATGGGTTTTCCGACAGTCAACTTTTTTTCTAGTAAAGTCCTTGGTGGTCTAGTGGCTAGGATCCAGCACTCTCACTGCTGTGGCCCGGGTTCGATTCCCGGTCGGGTCTATTATAATAGACGGAAAGACAGAAAATTCTTATTGGAGAAAGCATTGAAAGATGTTCCTTTTTCTAGAATGGGTTTTCCGACAGTCAACTTTTTTTCTAGTAAAGTCCTTGGTGGTCTAGTGGCTAGGATCCAGCACTCTCACTGCTGTGGCCCGGGTTCGATTCCCGGTCAGGTCTATTATAATAGACGGAAAGACAGAATTTTTTTTATCGGAGAAAGCATTGAAAGAGGTTCCTTTTATAAAATGGATTTGACGACAGTCAACTTTTTTCTAGTAAAGTCCTTGGTGGTCTAGTGGCTAGGATCCAGCACTCTCACTGCTGTGGCCCGGGTTTGATTCCCGGTCAGGGAAACTATGACAGACAGACAGACAGACAGACAGACAGACAGACAGACAGACAGACAGACAGACAGACAGACAGACAGACAGACAATTCTTATCGGAGAAAGCATTGAAAGAGGTTCCTTTTATAAAATGGATTTGACGACAGTCAACTTTTTTCTAGTAAAGTCCTTGGTGGTCTAGTGGCTAGGATCCAGCACTCTCACTGCTGTGGCCCGGGTTTGATTCCCGGTCAGGGAAACTATGACAGACAGACAGACAGACAGACAGACAGACAGACAGACAGACAGACAGACAGACAGACAGACAGACAGACAGACAGACAGACAGACAGACAGACAGACAGACAGACAGACAGACAGACAGACAGACAGACAGACAGACAGACAGACAGACAGACAGACAGACAGACAGACAGACAGACAGACAGACAGACAGACAGACAGACAGACAGACAGACAGACAGACAGACAGACAGACAGACAGACAGACAGACAGACAGACAATTCTTATTGGAGAAAGCATTGAAAGAGGTTCCTTTTATAGAATGGATTTGACGACAGTCAACTTTTTTTCTAGTAAAGTCCTTGGTGGTCTAGTGGCTAGAATCCAGCACTTTCACTGCTGTGGCCCGGTTTCGATTCCAGGTCAGGGAAACTGTTACACGCAGATAGAAAATTTCTCTTGAGGAATTGGAAAGAAAATTGAAAGATGTTCCTTTTTCTAGAATGGGTTTTCCGACAGTACACTTTTTTCCTGTTCATTCCCTGATGGACTAGTGGCTAGGATCCAGCACTCTCACTGCTGTGGCCCGGGTTCGATTCCCGGTCAGGTCTATTATAATAGACGGAAAGACAGAAAATTCTTATTGGAGAAAGCATTGAAAGATGTTCCTTTTTCTAGAATGGGTTTTCCGACAGTCAACTTTTTTTCTAGTAAAGTCTTTGGTGGTCTAGTGGCTAGGATCCAGCACTCTCACTGCTGTGGCCCGGGTTCGATTCCCGGTCAGGTCTATTATAATAGACGGAAAGACAGAAAATTCTTATTGGAGAAAGCATTGAAAGATGTTCCTTTTTCTAGAATGGGTTTTCCGACAGTCAACTTTTTTTTCTAGTAAAGTCCTTGGTGGTCTAGTGGCTAGGATCCAGCACTCTCACTGCTGTGGCCCGGGTTCGATTCCCGGTCAGGTCTATTATAATAGACGGAAAGACAGAAAATTCTTAATGGAGAAAGCATTGAAAGATGTTCCTTTTTCTAGAATGGGTTTTCCGACAGTCAACTTTTTTTCTAGTAAAGTCTTTGGTGGTCTAGTGGCTAGGATCCAGCACTCTCACTGCTGTGGCCCGGGTTCGATTCCCGGTCAGGTCTATTATAATAGACGGAAAGACAGAAAATTCTTATTGGAGAAAGCATTGAAAGATGTTCCTTTTTCTAGAATGGGTTTTCCGACAGTCAACTTTTTTTCTAGTAAAGTCCTTGGTGGTCTAGTGGCTAGGATCCAGCACTCTCACTGCTGTGGCCCGGGTTCGATTCCCGGTCAGGTCTATTATAATAGACGGAAAGACAGAAAATTCTTATTGGAGAAAGCATTGAAAGATGTTCCTTTTTCTAGAATGGGTTTTCTGACAGTCAACTTTTTTTCTAGTAAAGTCCTTGGTGGTCTAGTGGCTAGGATCCAGCACTCTCACTGCTGTGGCCCGGGTTCGATTCCCGGTCGGGTCTATTATAATAGACGGAAAGACAGAAAATTCTTATTGGAGAAAGCATTGAAAGATGTTCCTTTTTCTAGAATGGGTTTTCCGACAGTCAACTTTTTTTCTAGTAAAGTCCTTGGTGGTCTAGTGGCTAGGATCCAGCACTCTCACTGCTGTGGCCCGGGTTCGATTCCCGGTCAGGTCTATTATAATAGACGGAAAGACAGAATTTTTTTTATCGGAGAAAGCATTGAAAGAGGTTCCTTTTATAAAATGGATTTGACGACAGTCAACTTTTTTCTAGTAAAGTCCTTGGTGGTCTAGTGGCTAGGATCCAGCACTCTCACTGCTGTGGCCCGGGTTTGATTCCCGGTCAGGGAAACTATGACAGACAGACAGACAGACAGACAGACAGACAGACAGACAGACAGACAGACAGACAGACAGACAGACAGACAGACAGACAGACAGACAGACAGACAGACAGACAGACAGACAGACAGACAGACAGACAGACAGACAGACAGACAATTCTTATCGGAGAAAGCATTGAAAGAGGTTCCTTTTATAAAATGGATTTGACGACAGTCAACTTTTTTCTAGTAAAGTCCTTGGTGGTCTAGTGGCTAGGATCCAGCACTCTCACTGCTGTGGCCCGGGTTTGATTCCCGGTCAGGGAAACTATGACAGACAGACAGACAGACAGACAGACAGACAGACAGACAGACAGACAGACAGACAGACAGACAGACAGACAGACAGACAGACAGACAGACAGACAGACAATTCTTATCGGAGAAAGCATTGAAAGAGGTTCCTTTTATAAAATGGATTTGACGACAGTCAACTTTTTTCTAGTAAAGTCCTTGGTGGTCTAGTGGCTAGGATCCAGCACTCTCACTGCTGTGGCCCGGGTTTGATTCCCGGTCAGGGAAACTATGACAGACAGACAGACAGACAGACAGACAGACAGACAGACAGACAGACAGACAGACAGACAGACAGACAGACAGACAGACAGACAGACAGACAGACAGACAGACAGACAGACAGACAGACAGACAGACAGACAGACAGACAGACAGACAGACAGACAGACAGACAGACAGACAGACAGACAGACAGACAGACAGACAGACAGACAGACAGACAGACAGACAGACAGACAGACAGACAGACAGACAGACAGACAGACAGACAGACAGACAGACAGACAGACAGACAATTCTTATTGGAGAAAGCATTGAAAGAGGTTCCTTTTATAGAATGGATTTGACGACAGTCAACTTTTTTTCTAGTAAAGTCCTTGGTGGTCTAGTGGCTAGAATCCAGCACTTTCACTGCTGTGGCCCGGTTTCGATTCCAGGTCAGGGAAACTGTTACACGCAGATAGAAAATTTCTCTTGAGGAATTGGAAAGAAAATTGAAAGATGTTCCTTTTTCTAGAATGGGTTTTCCGACAGTACACTTTTTTCCTGTTCATTCCCTGATGGACTAGTGGCTAGGATCCAGCACTCTCACTGCTGTGGCCCGGGTTCGATTCCCGGTCAGGTCTATTATAATAGACGGAAAGACAGAAAATTCTTATTGGAGAAAGCATTGAAAGATGTTCCTTTTTCTAGAATGGGTTTTCCGACAGTCAACTTTTTTTCTAGTAAAGTCTTTGGTGGTCTAGTGGCTAGGATCCAGCACTCTCACTGCTGTGGCCCGGGTTCGATTCCCGGTCAGGTCTATTATAATAGACGGAAAGACAGAAAATTCTTATTGGAGAAAGCATTGAAAGATGTTCCTTTTTCTAGAATGGGTTTTCCGACAGTCAACTTTTTTTTCTAGTAAAGTCCTTGGTGGTCTAGTGGCTAGGATCCAGCACTCTCACTGCTGTGGCCCGGGTTCGATTCCCGGTCAGGTCTATTATAATAGACGGAAAGACAGAAAATTCTTAATGGAGAAAGCATTGAAAGATGTTCCTTTTTCTAGAATGGGTTTTCCGACAGTCAACTTTTTTTCTAGTAAAGTCTTTGGTGGTCTAGTGGCTAGGATCCAGCACTCTCACTGCTGTGGCCCGGGTTCGATTCCCGGTCAGGTCTATTATAATAGACGGAAAGACAGAAAATTCTTATTGGAGAAAGCATTGAAAGATGTTCCTTTTTCTAGAATGGGTTTTCCGACAGTCAACTTTTTTTCTAGTAAAGTCCTTGGTGGTCTAGTGGCTAGGATCCAGCACTCTCACTGCTGTGGCCCGGGTTCGATTCCCGGTCAGGTCTATTATAATAGACGGAAAGACAGAAAATTCTTATTGGAGAAAGCATTGAAAGATGTTCCTTTTTCTAGAATGGGTTTTCTGACAGTCAACTTTTTTTCTAGTAAAGTCCTTGGTGGTCTAGTGGCTAGGATCCAGCACTCTCACTGCTGTGGCCCGGGTTCGATTCCCGGTCGGGTCTATTATAATAGACGGAAAGACAGAAAATTCTTATTGGAGAAAGCATTGAAAGATGTTCCTTTTTCTAGAATGGGTTTTCCGACAGTCAACTTTTTTTCTAGTAAAGTCCTTGGTGGTCTAGTGGCTAGGATCCAGCACTCTCACTGCTGTGGCCCGGGTTCGATTCCCGGTCAGGTCTATTATAATAGACGGAAAGACAGAATTTTTTTTATCGGAGAAAGCATTGAAAGAGGTTCCTTTTATAAAATGGATTTGACGACAGTCAACTTTTTTCTAGTAAAGTCCTTGGTGGTCTAGTGGCTAGGATCCAGCACTCTCACTGCTGTGGCCCGGGTTTGATTCCCGGTCAGGGAAACTATGACAGACAGACAGACAGACAGACAGACAGACAGACAGACAGACAGACAGACAGACAGACAGACAGACAGACAGACAGACAGACAGACAGACAGACAGACAGACAGACAGACAGACAGACAGACAGACAATTCTTATCGGAGAAAGCATTGAAAGAGGTTCCTTTTATAAAATGGATTTGACGACAGTCAACTTTTTTCTAGTAAAGTCCTTGGTGGTCTAGTGGCTAGGATCCAGCACTCTCACTGCTGTGGCCCGGGTTTGATTCCCGGTCAGGGAAACTATGACAGACAGACAGACAGACAGACAGACAGACAGACAGACAGACAGACAGACAGACAGACAGACAGACAGACAGACAGACAGACAGACAGACAGACAGACAGACAGACAGACAGACAGACAATTCTTATCGGAGAAAGCATTGAAAGAGGTTCCTTTTATAAAATGGATTTGACGACAGTCAACTTTTTTCTAGTAAAGTCCTTGGTGGTCTAGTGGCTAGGATCCAGCACTCTCACTGCTGTGGCCCGGGTTTGATTCCCGGTCAGGGAAACTATGACAGACAGACAGACAGACAGACAGACAGACAGACAGACAGACAGACAGACAGACAGACAGACAGACAGACAGACAGACAGACAGACAGACAGACAGACAGACAGACAGACAGACAGACAGACAGACAGACAGACAGACAGACAGACAGACAGACAGACAGACAGACAGACAGACAGACAGACAGACAGACAGACAGACAGACAGACAGACAGACAGACAGACAGACAGACAGACAGACAGACAGACAGACAGACAGACAGACAGACAGACAGACAATTCTTATTGGAGAAAGCATTGAAAGAGGTTCCTTTTATAGAATGGATTTGACGACAGTCAACTTTTTTTCTAGTAAAGTCCTTGGTGGTCTAGTGGCTAGAATCCAGCACTTTCACTGCTGTGGCCCGGTTTCGATTCCAGGTCAGGGAAACTGTTACACGCAGATAGAAAATTTCTCTTGAGGAATTGGAAAGAAAATTGAAAGATGTTCCTTTTTCTAGAATGGGTTTTCCGACAGTACACTTTTTTCCTGTTCATTCCCTGATGGACTAGTGGCTAGGATCCAGCACTCTCACTGCTGTGGCCCGGGTTCGATTCCCGGTCAGGTCTATTATAATAGACGGAAAGACAGAAAATTCTTATTGGAGAAAGCATTGAAAGATGTTCCTTTTTCTAGAATGGGTTTTCCGACAGTCAACTTTTTTTCTAGTAAAGTCTTTGGTGGTCTAGTGGCTAGGATCCAGCACTCTCACTGCTGTGGCCCGGGTTCGATTCCCGGTCAGGTCTATTATAATAGACGGAAAGACAGAAAATTCTTATTGGAGAAAGCATTGAAAGATGTTCCTTTTTCTAGAATGGGTTTTCCGACAGTCAACTTTTTTTTCTAGTAAAGTCCTTGGTGGTCTAGTGGCTAGGATCCAGCACTCTCACTGCTGTGGCCCGGGTTCGATTCCCGGTCAGGTCTATTATAATAGATGGAAAGACAGAAAATTCTTAATGGAGAAAGCATTGAAAGATGTTCCTTTTTCTAGAATGGGTTTTCCGACAGTCAACTTTTTTTCTAGTAAAGTCTTTGGTGGTCTAGTGGCTAGGATCCAGCACTCTCACTGCTGTGGCCCGGGTTCGATTCCCGGTCAGGTCTATTATAATAGACGGAAAGACAGAAAATTCTTATTGGAGAAAGCATTGAAAGATGTTCCTTTTTCTAGAATGGGTTTTCCGACAGTCAACTTTTTTTCTAGTAAAGTCCTTGGTGGTCTAGTGGCTAGGATCCAGCACTCTCACTGCTGTGGCCCGGGTTCGATTCCCGGTCAGGTCTATTATAATAGACGGAAAGACAGAAAATTCTTATTGGAGAAAGCATTGAAAGATGTTCCTTTTTCTAGAATGGGTTTTCTGACAGTCAACTTTTTTTCTAGTAAAGTCCTTGGTGGTCTAGTGGCTAGGATCCAGCACTCTCACTGCTGTGGCCCGGGTTCGATTCCCGGTCGGGTCTATTATAATAGACGGAAAGACAGAAAATTCTTATTGGAGAAAGCATTGAAAGATGTTCCTTTTTCTAGAATGGGTTTTCCGACAGTCAACTTTTTTTCTAGTAAAGTCCTTGGTGGTCTAGTGGCTAGGATCCAGCACTCTCACTGCTGTGGCCCGGGTTCGATTCCCGGTCAGGTCTATTATAATAGACGGAAAGACAGAATTTTTTTTATCGGAGAAAGCATTGAAAGAGGTTCCTTTTATAAAATGGATTTGACGACAGTCAACTTTTTTCTAGTAAAGTCCTTGGTGGTCTAGTGGCTAGGATCCAGCACTCTCACTGCTGTGGCCCGGGTTTGATTCCCGGTCAGGGAAACTATGACAGACAGACAGACAGACAGACAGACAGACAGACAGACAGACAGACAGACAGACAGACAGACAGACAGACAGACAGACAGACAGACAGACAGACAGACAGACAGACAGACAGACAGACAGACAGACAGACAGACAGACAGACAGACAGACAGACAGACAGACAATTCTTATCGGAGAAAGCATTGAAAGAGGTTCCTTTTATAAAATGGATTTGACGACAGTCAACTTTTTTCTAGTAAAGTCCTTGGTGGTCTAGTGGCTAGGATCCAGCACTCTCACTGCTGTGGCCCGGGTTTGATTCCCGGTCAGGGAAACTATGACAGACAGACAGACAGACAGACAGACAGACAGACAGACAGACAGACAGACAGACAGACAATTCTTATCGGAGAAAGCATTGAAAGAGGTTCCTTTTATAAAATGGATTTGACGACAGTCAACTTTTTTCTAGTAAAGTCCTTGGTGGTCTAGTGGCTAGGATCCAGCACTCTCACTGCTGTGGCCCGGGTTTGATTCCCGGTCAGGGAAACTATGACAGACAGACAGACAGACAGACAGACAGACAGACAGACAGACAGACAGACAGACAGACAGACAGACAGACAGACAGACAGACAGACAGACAGACAGACAGACAGACAGACAGACAGACAGACAGACAGACAGACAGACAGACAGACAGACAGACAGACAGACAGACAGACAGACAGACAGACAGACAGACAGACAGACAGACAGACAGACAATTCTTATCGGAGAAAGCATTGAAAGAGGTTCCTTTTATAAAATGGATTTGACGACAGTCAACTTTTTTCTAGTAAAGTCCTTGGTGGTCTAGTGGCTAGGATCCAGCACTCTCACTGCTGTGGCCCGGGTTTGATTCCCGGTCAGGGAAACTATGACAGACAGACAGACAGACAGACAGACAGACAGACAGACAGACAGACAGACAGACAGACAGACAGACAGACAGACAGACAGACAGACAGACAGACAGACAGACAATTCTTATCGGAGAAAGCATTGAAAGAGGTTCCTTTTATAAAATCGATTTGACGACAGTCAACTTTTTTCTAGTAAAGTCCTTGGTGGTCTAGTGGCTAGGATCCAGCACTCTCACTGCTGTGGCCCGGGTTTGATTCCCGGTCAGGGAAACTATGACAGACAGACAGACAGACAGACAGACAGACAGACAGACAGACAGACAGACAGACAGACAGACAGACAGACAGACAGACAGACAGACAGACAGACAGACAGACAGACAGACAGACAGACAGACAGACAGACAGACAGACAGACAGACAGACAGACAGACAGACAGACAGACAGACAGACAGACAATTCTTATTGGAGAAAGCATTGAAAGAGGTTCCTTTTATAGAATGGATTTGACGACAGTCAACTTTTTTTCTAGTAAAGTCCTTGGTGGTCTAGTGGCTAGAATCCAGCACTTTCACTGCTGTGGCCCGGTTTCGATTCCAGGTCAGGGAAACTGTTACACGCAGATAGAAAATTTCTCTTGAGGAATTGGAAAGAAAATTGAAAGATGTTCCTTTTTCTAGAATGGGTTTTCCGACAGTACACTTTTTTCCTGTTCATTCCCTGATGGACTAGTGGCTAGGATCCAGCACTCTCACTGCTGTGGCCCGGGTTCGATTCCCGGTCAGGTCTATTATAATAGACGGAAAGACAGAAAATTCTTATTGGAGAAAGCATTGAAAGATGTTCCTTTTTCTAGAATGGGTTTTCCGACAGTCAACTTTTTTTCTAGTAAAGTCTTTGGTGGTCTAGTGGCTAGGATCCAGCACTCTCACTGCTGTGGCCCGGGTTCGATTCCCGGTCAGGTCTATTATAATAGACGGAAAGACAGAAAATTCTTATTGGAGAAAGCATTGAAAGATGTTCCTTTTTCTAGAATGGGTTTTCCGACAGTCAACTTTTTTTTCTAGTAAAGTCCTTGGTGGTCTAGTGGCTAGGATCCAGCACTCTCACTGCTGTGGCCCGGGTTCGATTCCCGGTCAGGTCTATTATAATAGACGGAAAGACAGAAAATTCTTAATGGAGAAAGCATTGAAAGATGTTCCTTTTTCTAGAATGGGTTTTCCGACAGTCAACTTTTTTTCTAGTAAAGTCTTTGGTGGTCTAGTGGCTAGGATCCAGCACTCTCACTGCTGTGGCCCGGGTTCGATTCCCGGTCAGGTCTATTATAATAGACGGAAAGACAGAAAATTCTTATTGGAGAAAGCATTGAAAGATGTTCCTTTTTCTAGAATGGGTTTTCCGACAGTCAACTTTTTTTCTAGTAAAGTCCTTGGTGGTCTAGTGGCTAGGATCCAGCACTCTCACTGCTGTGGCCCGGGTTCGATTCCCGGTCAGGTCTATTATAATAGACGGAAAGACAGAAAATTCTTATTGGAGAAAGCATTGAAAGATGTTCCTTTTTCTAGAATGGGTTTTCTGACAGTCAACTTTTTTTCTAGTAAAGTCCTTGGTGGTCTAGTGGCTAGGATCCAGCACTCTCACTGCTGTGGCCCGGGTTCGATTCCCGGTCGGGTCTATTATAATAGACGGAAAGACAGAAAATTCTTATTGGAGAAAGCATTGAAAGATGTTCCTTTTTCTAGAATGGGTTTTCCGACAGTCAACTTTTTTTCTAGTAAAGTCCTTGGTGGTCTAGTGGCTAGGATCCAGCACTCTCACTGCTGTGGCCCGGGTTCGATTCCCGGTCGGGTCTATTATAATAGACGGAAAGACAGAAAATTCTTATTGGAGAAAGCATTGAAAGATGTTCCTTTTTCTAGAATGGGTTTTCCGACAGTCAACTTTTTTTCTAGTAAAGTCCTTGGTGGTCTAGTGGCTAGGATCCAGCACTCTCACTGCTGTGGCCCGGGTTCGATTCCCGGTCAGGTCTATTATAATAGACGGAAAGACAGAATTTTTTTTATCGGAGAAAGCATTGAAAGAGGTTCCTTTTATAAAATGGATTTGACGACAGTCAACTTTTTTCTAGTAAAGTCCTTGGTGGTCTAGTGGCTAGGATCCAGCACTCTCACTGCTGTGGCCCGGGTTTGATTCCCGGTCAGGGAAACTATGACAGACAGACAGACAGACAGACAGACAGACAGACAGACAGACAGACAGACAGACAGACAGACAGACAGACAGACAGACAGACAGACAGACAGACAGACAGACAGACAGACAGACAGACAGACAGACAGACAGACAGACAATTCTTATCGGAGAAAGCATTGAAAGAGGTTCCTTTTATAAAATGGATTTGACGACAGTCAACTTTTTTCTAGTAAAGTCCTTGGTGGTCTAGTGGCTAGGATCCAGCACTCTCACTGCTGTGGCCCGGGTTTGATTCCCGGTCAGGGAAACTATGACAGACAGACAGACAGACAGACAGACAGACAGACAGACAGACAGACAGACAGACAGACAGACAGACAGACAGACAGACAGACAGACAGACAGACAGACAGACAGACAGACAGACAGACAGACAGACAGACAGACAGACAGACAGACAGACAGACAGACAGACAGACAGACAGACAGACAGACAGACAGACAGACAGACAGACAGACAGACAGACAGACAGACAGACAGACAATTCTTATTGGAGAAAGCATTGAAAGAGGTTCCTTTTATAGAATGGATTTGACGACAGTCAACTTTTTTTCTAGTAAAGTCCTTGGTGGTCTAGTGGCTAGAATCCAGCACTTTCACTGCTGTGGCCCGGTTTCGATTCCAGGTCAGGGAAACTGTTACACGCAGATAGAAAATTTCTCTTGAGGAATTGGAAAGAAAATTGAAAGATGTTCCTTTTTCTAGAATGGGTTTTCCGACAGTACACTTTTTTCCTGTTCATTCCCTGATGGACTAGTGGCTAGGATCCAGCACTCTCACTGCTGTGGCCCGGGTTCGATTCCCGGTCAGGTCTATTATAATAGACGGAAAGACAGAAAATTCTTATTGGAGAAAGCATTGAAAGATGTTCCTTTTTCTAGAATGGGTTTTCCGACAGTCAACTTTTTTTCTAGTAAAGTCTTTGGTGGTCTAGTGGCTAGGATCCAGCACTCTCACTGCTGTGGCCCGGGTTCGATTCCCGGTCAGGTCTATTATAATAGACGGAAAGACAGAAAATTCTTATTGGAGAAAGCATTGAAAGATGTTCCTTTTTCTAGAATGGGTTTTCCGACAGTCAACTTTTTTTTCTAGTAAAGTCCTTGGTGGTCTAGTGGCTAGGATCCAGCACTCTCACTGCTGTGGCCCGGGTTCGATTCCCGGTCAGGTCTATTATAATAGACGGAAAGACAGAAAATTCTTAATGGAGAAAGCATTGAAAGATGTTCCTTTTTCTAGAATGGGTTTTCCGACAGTCAACTTTTTTTCTAGTAAAGTCTTTGGTGGTCTAGTGGCTAGGATCCAGCACTCTCACTGCTGTGGCCCGGGTTCGATTCCCGGTCAGGTCTATTATAATAGACGGAAAGACAGAAAATTCTTATTGGAGAAAGCATTGAAAGATGTTCCTTTTTCTAGAATGGGTTTTCCGACAGTCAACTTTTTTTCTAGTAAAGTCCTTGGTGGTCTAGTGGCTAGGATCCAGCACTCTCACTGCTGTGGCCCGGGTTCGATTCCCGGTCAGGTCTATTATAATAGACGGAAAGACAGAAAATTCTTATTGGAGAAAGCATTGAAAGATGTTCCTTTTTCTAGAATGGGTTTTCTGACAGTCAACTTTTTTTCTAGTAAAGTCCTTGGTGGTCTAGTGGCTAGGATCCAGCACTCTCACTGCTGTGGCCCGGGTTCGATTCCCGGTCGGGTCTATTATAATAGACGGAAAGACAGAAAATTCTTATTGGAGAAAGCATTGAAAGATGTTCCTTTTTCTAGAATGGGTTTTCCGACAGTCAACTTTTTTTCTAGTAAAGTCCTTGGTGGTCTAGTGGCTAGGATCCAGCACTCTCACTGCTGTGGCCCGGGTTCGATTCCCGGTCAGGTCTATTATAATAGACGGAAAGACAGAATTTTTTTTATCGGAGAAAGCATTGAAAGAGGTTCCTTTTATAAAATGGATTTGACGACAGTCAACTTTTTTCTAGTAAAGTCCTTGGTGGTCTAGTGGCTAGGATCCAGCACTCTCACTGCTGTGGCCCGGGTTTGATTCCCGGTCAGGGAAACTATGACAGACAGACAGACAGACAGACAGACAGACAGACAGACAGACAGACAGACAGACAGACAGACAGACAGACAGACAGACAGACAGACAGACAGACAGACAGACAGACAGACAGACAGACAGACAGACAGACAGACAGACAATTCTTATCGGAGAAAGCATTGAAAGAGGTTCCTTTTATAAAATGGATTTGACGACAGTCAACTTTTTTCTAGTAAAGTCCTTGGTGGTCTAGTGGCTAGGATCCAGCACTCTCACTGCTGTGGCCCGGGTTTGATTCCCGGTCAGGGAAACTATGACAGACAGACAGACAGACAGACAGACAGACAGACAGACAGACAGACAGACAGACAGACAGACAGACAGACAGACAGACAGACAGACAGACAGACAGACAGACAGACAGACAGACAATTCTTATCGGAGAAAGCATTGAAAGAGGTTCCTTTTATAAAATGGATTTGACGACAGTCAACTTTTTTCTAGTAAAGTCCTTGGTGGTCTAGTGGCTAGGATCCAGCACTCTCACTGCTGTGGCCCGGGTTTGATTCCCGGTCAGGGAAACTATGACAGACAGACAGACAGACAGACAGACAGACAGACAGACAGACAGACAGACAGACAGACAGACAGACAGACAGACAGACAGACAGACAGACAGACAGACAGACAGACAGACAGACAGACAGACAGACAGACAGACAGACAGACAGACAGACAGACAGACAGACAGACAGACAGACAGACAGACAGACAGACAGACAGACAGACAGACAGACAGACAGACAGACAGACAGACAGACAGACAGACAGACAGACAGACAGACAGACAGACAGACAGACAGACAGACAGACAGACAGACAGACAGACAGACAGACAGACAGACAATTCTTATTGGAGAAAGCATTGAAAGAGGTTCCTTTTATAGAATGGATTTGACGACAGTCAACTTTTTTTCTAGTAAAGTCCTTGGTGGTCTAGTGGCTAGAATCCAGCACTTTCACTGCTGTGGCCCGGTTTCGATTCCAGGTCAGGGAAACTGTTACACGCAGATAGAAAATTTCTCTTGAGGAATTGGAAAGAAAATTGAAAGATGTTCCTTTTTCTAGAATGGGTTTTCCGACAGTACACTTTTTTCCTGTTCATTCCCTGATGGACTAGTGGCTAGGATCCAGCACTCTCACTGCTGTGGCCCGGGTTCGATTCCCGGTCAGGTCTATTATAATAGACGGAAAGACAGAAAATTCTTATTGGAGAAAGCATTGAAAGATGTTCCTTTTTCTAGAATGGGTTTTCCGACAGTCAACTTTTTTTCTAGTAAAGTCTTTGGTGGTCTAGTGGCTAGGATCCAGCACTCTCACTGCTGTGGCCCGGGTTCGATTCCCGGTCAGGTCTATTATAATAGACGGAAAGACAGAAAATTCTTATTGGAGAAAGCATTGAAAGATGTTCCTTTTTCTAGAATGGGTTTTCCGACAGTCAACTTTTTTTTCTAGTAAAGTCCTTGGTGGTCTAGTGGCTAGGATCCAGCACTCTCACTGCTGTGGCCCGGGTTCGATTCCCGGTCAGGTCTATTATAATAGACGGAAAGACAGAAAATTCTTAATGGAGAAAGCATTGAAAGATGTTCCTTTTTCTAGAATGGGTTTTCCGACAGTCAACTTTTTTTCTAGTAAAGTCTTTGGTGGTCTAGTGGCTAGGATCCAGCACTCTCACTGCTGTGGCCCGGGTTCGATTCCCGGTCAGGTCTATTATAATAGACGGAAAGACAGAAAATTCTTATTGGAGAAAGCATTGAAAGATGTTCCTTTTTCTAGAATGGGTTTTCCGACAGTCAACTTTTTTTCTAGTAAAGTCCTTGGTGGTCTAGTGGCTAGGATCCAGCACTCTCACTGCTGTGGCCCGGGTTCGATTCCCGGTCAGGTCTATTATAATAGACGGAAAGACAGAAAATTCTTATTGGAGAAAGCATTGAAAGATGTTCCTTTTTCTAGAATGGGTTTTCTGACAGTCAACTTTTTTTCTAGTAAAGTCCTTGGTGGTCTAGTGGCTAGGATCCAGCACTCTCACTGCTGTGGCCCGGGTTCGATTCCCGGTCGGGTCTATTATAATAGACGGAAAGACAGAAAATTCTTATTGGAGAAAGCATTGAAAGATGTTCCTTTTTCTAGAATGGGTTTTCCGACAGTCAACTTTTTTTCTAGTAAAGTCCTTGGTGGTCTAGTGGCTAGGATCCAGCACTCTCACTGCTGTGGCCCGGGTTCGATTCCCGGTCAGGTCTATTATAATAGACGGAAAGACAGAATTTTTTTTATCGGAGAAAGCATTGAAAGAGGTTCCTTTTATAAAATGGATTTGACGACAGTCAACTTTTTTCTAGTAAAGTCCTTGGTGGTCTAGTGGCTAGGATCCAGCACTCTCACTGCTGTGGCCCGGGTTTGATTCCCGGTCAGGGAAACTATGACAGACAGACAGACAGACAGACAGACAGACAGACAGACAGACAGACAGACAGACAGACAGACAGACAGACAGACAGACAGACAGACAGACAGACAGACAGACAGACAGACAGACAGACAGACAGACAGACAGACAGACAGACAGACAGACAGACAGACAGACAGACAGACAGACAGACAGACAGACAGACAGACAGACAGACAGACAGACAGACAGACAGACAGACAGACAGACAGACAGACAATTCTTATCGGAGAAAGCATTGAAAGAGGTTCCTTTTATAAAATGGATTTGACGACAGTCAACTTTTTTCTAGTAAAGTCCTTGGTGGTCTAGTGGCTAGGATCCAGCACTCTCACTGCTGTGGCCCGGGTTTGATTCCCGGTCAGGGAAACTATGACAGACAGACAGACAGACAGACAGACAGACAGACAGACAGACAGACAGACAGACAATTCTTATCGGAGAAAGCATTGAAAGAGGTTCCTTTTATAAAATGGATTTGACGACAGTCAACTTTTTTCTAGTAAAGTCCTTGGTGGTCTAGTGGCTAGGATCCAGCACTCTCACTGCTGTGGCCCGGGTTTGATTCCCGGTCAGGGAAACTATGACAGACAGACAGACAGACAGACAGACAGACAGACAGACAGACAGACAGACAGACAGACAGACAGACAGACAGACAGACAGACAGACAGACAGACAGACAGACAGACAGACAGACAGACAGACAGACAGACAGACAGACAGACAGACAGACAGACAGACAGACAGACAGACAGACAGACAGACAGACAGACAGACAGACAGACAGACAGACAGACAGACAGACAGACAGACAGACAATTCTTATCGGAGAAAGCATTGAAAGAGGTTCCTTTTATAAAATGGATTTGACGACAGTCAACTTTTTTCTAGTAAAGTCCTTGGTGGTCTAGTGGCTAGGATCCAGCACTCTCACTGCTGTGGCCCGGGTTTGATTCCCGGTCAGGGAAACTATGACAGACAGACAGACAGACAGACAGACAGACAGACAGACAGACAGACAGACAGACAGACAGACAGACAGACAGACAGACAGACAGACAGACAGACAGACAGACAGACAGACAATTCTTATCGGAGAAAGCATTGAAAGAGGTTCCTTTTATAAAATCGATTTGACGACAGTCAACTTTTTTCTAGTAAAGTCCTTGGTGGTCTAGTGGCTAGGATCCAGCACTCTCACTGCTGTGGCCCGGGTTTGATTCCCGGTCAGGGAAACTATGACAGACAGACAGACAGACAGACAGACAGACAGACAGACAGACAGACAGACAGACAGACAGACAGACAGACAGACAGACAGACAGACAGACAGACAGACAGACAGACAGACAGACAGACAGACAGACAGACAGACAGACAGACAGACAGACAGACAGACAGACAGACAGACAGACAGACAGACAGACAGACAGACAGACAGACAGACAGACAGACAGACAGACAGACAGACAGACAGACAGACAGACAGACAGACAGACAGACAGACAGACAATTCTTATTGGAGAAAGCATTGAAAGAGGTTCCTTTTATAGAATGGATTTGACGACAGTCAACTTTTTTTCTAGTAAAGTCCTTGGTGGTCTAGTGGCTAGAATCCAGCACTTTCACTGCTGTGGCCCGGTTTCGATTCCAGGTCAGGGAAACTGTTACACGCAGATAGAAAATTTCTCTTGAGGAATTGGAAAGAAAATTGAAAGATGTTCCTTTTTCTAGAATGGGTTTTCCGACAGTACACTTTTTTCCTGTTCATTCCCTGATGGACTAGTGGCTAGGATCCAGCACTCTCACTGCTGTGGCCCGGGTTCGATTCCCGGTCAGGTCTATTATAATAGACGGAAAGACAGAAAATTCTTATTGGAGAAAGCATTGAAAGATGTTCCTTTTTCTAGAATGGGTTTTCCGACAGTCAACTTTTTTTCTAGTAAAGTCTTTGGTGGTCTAGTGGCTAGGATCCAGCACTCTCACTGCTGTGGCCCGGGTTCGATTCCCGGTCAGGTCTATTATAATAGACGGAAAGACAGAAAATTCTTATTGGAGAAAGCATTGAAAGATGTTCCTTTTTCTAGAATGGGTTTTCCGACAGTCAACTTTTTTTTCTAGTAAAGTCCTTGGTGGTCTAGTGGCTAGGATCCAGCACTCTCACTGCTGTGGCCCGGGTTCGATTCCCGGTCAGGTCTATTATAATAGACGGAAAGACAGAAAATTCTTAATGGAGAAAGCATTGAAAGATGTTCCTTTTTCTAGAATGGGTTTTCCGACAGTCAACTTTTTTTCTAGTAAAGTCTTTGGTGGTCTAGTGGCTAGGATCCAGCACTCTCACTGCTGTGGCCCGGGTTCGATTCCCGGTCAGGTCTATTATAATAGACGGAAAGACAGAAAATTCTTATTGGAGAAAGCATTGAAAGATGTTCCTTTTTCTAGAATGGGTTTTCCGACAGTCAACTTTTTTTCTAGTAAAGTCCTTGGTGGTCTAGTGGCTAGGATCCAGCACTCTCACTGCTGTGGCCCGGGTTCGATTCCCGGTCAGGTCTATTATAATAGACGGAAAGACAGAAAATTCTTATTGGAGAAAGCATTGAAAGATGTTCCTTTTTCTAGAATGGGTTTTCTGACAGTCAACTTTTTTTCTAGTAAAGTCCTTGGTGGTCTAGTGGCTAGGATCCAGCACTCTCACTGCTGTGGCCCGGGTTCGATTCCCGGTCGGGTCTATTATAATAGACGGAAAGACAGAAAATTCTTATTGGAGAAAGCATTGAAAGATGTTCCTTTTTCTAGAATGGGTTTTCCGACAGTCAACTTTTTTTCTAGTAAAGTCCTTGGTGGTCTAGTGGCTAGGATCCAGCACTCTCACTGCTGTGGCCCGGGTTCGATTCCCGGTCGGGTCTATTATAATAGACGGAAAGACAGAAAATTCTTATTGGAGAAAGCATTGAAAGATGTTCCTTTTTCTAGAATGGGTTTTCCGACAGTCAACTTTTTTTCTAGTAAAGTCCTTGGTGGTCTAGTGGCTAGGATCCAGCACTCTCACTGCTGTGGCCCGGGTTCGATTCCCGGTCAGGTCTATTATAATAGACGGAAAGACAGAATTTTTTTTATCGGAGAAAGCATTGAAAGAGGTTCCTTTTATAAAATGGATTTGACGACAGTCAACTTTTTTCTAGTAAAGTCCTTGGTGGTCTAGTGGCTAGGATCCAGCACTCTCACTGCTGTGGCCCGGGTTTGATTCCCGGTCAGGGAAACTATGACAGACAGACAGACAGACAGACAGACAGACAGACAGACAGACAGACAGACAGACAGACAGACAGACAGACAGACAGACAGACAGACAGACAGACAGACAGACAGACAGACAGACAGACAGACAGACAGACAGACAGACAGACAGACAATTCTTATCGGAGAAAGCATTGAAAGAGGTTCCTTTTATAAAATGGATTTGACGACAGTCAACTTTTTTCTAGTAAAGTCCTTGGTGGTCTAGTGGCTAGGATCCAGCACTCTCACTGCTGTGGCCCGGGTTTGATTCCCGGTCAGGGAAACTATGACAGACAGACAGACAGACAGACAGACAGACAGACAGACAGACAGACAGACAGACAGACAGACAGACAGACAGACAGACAGACAGACAGACAGACAGACAGACAGACAGACAGACAGACAGACAGACAGACAGACAGACAGACAGACAGACAGACAGACAGACAGACAGACAGACAGACAGACAGACAGACAGACAGACAGACAGACAGACAGACAGACAGACAGACAGACAATTCTTATCGGAGAAAGCATTGAAAGAGGTTCCTTTTATAAAATGGATTTGACGACAGTCAACTTTTTTCTAGTAAAGTCCTTGGTGGTCTAGTGGCTAGGATCCAGCACTCTCACTGCTGTGGCCCGGGTTTGATTCCCGGTCAGGGAAACTATGACAGACAGACAGACAGACAGACAGACAGACAGACAGACAGACAGACAGACAGACAGACAGACAGACAGACAGACAGACAGACAGACAGACAGACAGACAGACAGACAGACAATTCTTATCGGAGAAAGCATTGAAAGAGGTTCCTTTTATAAAATCGATTTGACGACAGTCAACTTTTTTCTAGTAAAGTCCTTGGTGGTCTAGTGGCTAGGATCCAGCACTCTCACTGCTGTGGCCCGGGTTTGATTCCCGGTCAGGGAAACTATGACAGACAGACAGACAGACAGACAGACAGACAGACAGACAGACAGACAGACAGACAGACAGACAGACAGACAGACAGACAGACAGACAGACAGACAGACAGACAGACAGACAGACAGACAGACAGACAGACAGACAGACAGACAGACAGACAGACAGACAGACAGACAGACAGACAGACAGACAGACAGACAGACAGACAGACAGACAGACAGACAGACAGACAGACAGACAGACAGACAGACAGACAGACAGACAGACAGACAGACAGACAGACAATTCTTATTGGAGAAAGCATTGAAAGAGGTTCCTTTTATAGAATGGATTTGACGACAGTCAACTTTTTTTCTAGTAAAGTCCTTGGTGGTCTAGTGGCTAGAATCCAGCACTTTCACTGCTGTGGCCCGGTTTCGATTCCAGGTCAGGGAAACTGTTACACGCAGATAGAAAATTTCTCTTGAGGAATTGGAAAGAAAATTGAAAGATGTTCCTTTTTCTAGAATGGGTTTTCCGACAGTACACTTTTTTCCTGTTCATTCCCTGATGGACTAGTGGCTAGGATCCAGCACTCTCACTGCTGTGGCCCGGGTTCGATTCCCGGTCAGGTCTATTATAATAGACGGAAAGACAGAAAATTCTTATTGGAGAAAGCATTGAAAGATGTTCCTTTTTCTAGAATGGGTTTTCCGACAGTCAACTTTTTTTCTAGTAAAGTCTTTGGTGGTCTAGTGGCTAGGATCCAGCACTCTCACTGCTGTGGCCCGGGTTCGATTCCCGGTCAGGTCTATTATAATAGACGGAAAGACAGAAAATTCTTATTGGAGAAAGCATTGAAAGATGTTCCTTTTTCTAGAATGGGTTTTCCGACAGTCAACTTTTTTTTCTAGTAAAGTCCTTGGTGGTCTAGTGGCTAGGATCCAGCACTCTCACTGCTGTGGCCCGGGTTCGATTCCCGGTCAGGTCTATTATAATAGACGGAAAGACAGAAAATTCTTAATGGAGAAAGCATTGAAAGATGTTCCTTTTTCTAGAATGGGTTTTCCGACAGTCAACTTTTTTTCTAGTAAAGTCTTTGGTGGTCTAGTGGCTAGGATCCAGCACTCTCACTGCTGTGGCCCGGGTTCGATTCCCGGTCAGGTCTATTATAATAGACGGAAAGACAGAAAATTCTTATTGGAGAAAGCATTGAAAGATGTTCCTTTTTCTAGAATGGGTTTTCCGACAGTCAACTTTTTTTCTAGTAAAGTCCTTGGTGGTCTAGTGGCTAGGATCCAGCACTCTCACTGCTGTGGCCCGGGTTCGATTCCCGGTCAGGTCTATTATAATAGACGGAAAGACAGAAAATTCTTATTGGAGAAAGCATTGAAAGATGTTCCTTTTTCTAGAATGGGTTTTCTGACAGTCAACTTTTTTTCTAGTAAAGTCCTTGGTGGTCTAGTGGCTAGGATCCAGCACTCTCACTGCTGTGGCCCGGGTTCGATTCCCGGTCGGGTCTATTATAATAGACGGAAAGACAGAAAATTCTTATTGGAGAAAGCATTGAAAGATGTTCCTTTTTCTAGAATGGGTTTTCCGACAGTCAACTTTTTTTCTAGTAAAGTCCTTGGTGGTCTAGTGGCTAGGATCCAGCACTCTCACTGCTGTGGCCCGGGTTCGATTCCCGGTCGGGTCTATTATAATAGACGGAAAGACAGAAAATTCTTATTGGAGAAAGCATTGAAAGATGTTCCTTTTTCTAGAATGGGTTTTCCGACAGTCAACTTTTTTTCTAGTAAAGTCCTTGGTGGTCTAGTGGCTAGGATCCAGCACTCTCACTGCTGTGGCCCGGGTTCGATTCCCGGTCAGGTCTATTATAATAGACGGAAAGACAGAATTTTTTTTATCGGAGAAAGCATTGAAAGAGGTTCCTTTTATAAAATGGATTTGACGACAGTCAACTTTTTTCTAGTAAAGTCCTTGGTGGTCTAGTGGCTAGGATCCAGCACTCTCACTGCTGTGGCCCGGGTTTGATTCCCGGTCAGGGAAACTATGACAGACAGACAGACAGACAGACAGACAGACAGACAGACAGACAGACAGACAGACAGACAGACAGACAGACAGACAGACAGACAGACAGACAGACAGACAGACAGACAGACAGACAGACAGACAGACAGACAGACAGACAGACAGACAATTCTTATCGGAGAAAGCATTGAAAGAGGTTCCTTTTATAAAATGGATTTGACGACAGTCAACTTTTTTCTAGTAAAGTCCTTGGTGGTCTAGTGGCTAGGATCCAGCACTCTCACTGCTGTGGCCCGGGTTTGATTCCCGGTCAGGGAAACTATGACAGACAGACAGACAGACAGACAGACAGACAGACAGACAGACAGACAGACAGACAGACAGACAGACAGACAGACAGACAGACAGACAGACAGACAGACAGACAGACAGACAGACAGACAGACAGACAGACAGACAGACAGACAGACAGACAGACAGACAGACAGACAGACAGACAGACAGACAGACAATTCTTATCGGAGAAAGCATTGAAAGAGGTTCCTTTTATAAAATGGATTTGACGACAGTCAACTTTTTTCTAGTAAAGTCCTTGGTGGTCTAGTGGCTAGGATCCAGCACTCTCACTGCTGTGGCCCGGGTTTGATTCCCGGTCAGGGAAACTATGACAGACAGACAGACAGACAGACAGACAGACAGACAGACAGACAGACAGACAGACAGACAGACAGACAGACAGACAGACAGACAGACAGACAGACAGACAGACAATTCTTATCGGAGAAAGCATTGAAAGAGGTTCCTTTTATAAAATGGATTTGACGACAGTCAACTTTTTTCTAGTAAAGTCCTTGGTGGTCTAGTGGCTAGGATCCAGCACTCTCACTGCTGTGGCCCGGGTTTGATTCCCGGTCAGGGAAACTATGACAGACAGACAGACAGACAGACAGACAGACAGACAGACAGACAGACAGACAGACAGACAGACAGACAGACAGACAGACAGACAGACAGACAGACAGACAGACAGACAGACAGACAGACAGACAGACAGACAGACAGACAGACAGACAGACAGACAGACAGACAGACAGACAGACAGACAGACAGACAGACAGACAGACAGACAGACAGACAGACAATTCTTATCGGAGAAAGCATTGAAAGAGGTTCCTTTTATAAAATGGATTTGACGACAGTCAACTTTTTTCTAGTAAAGTCCTTGGTGGTCTAGTGGCTAGGATCCAGCACTCTCACTGCTGTGGCCCGGGTTTGATTCCCGGTCAGGGAAACTATGACAGACAGACAGACAGACAGACAGACAGACAGACAGACAGACAGACAGACAGACAGACAGACAGACAGACAGACAGACAGACAGACAGACAGACAGACAGACAGACAGACAGACAGACAGACAGACAGACAGACAGACAGACAGACAGACAGACAGACAGACAGACAGACAGACAGACAGACAGACAGACAGACAGACAGACAGACAGACAGACAGACAGACAGACAGACAGACAGACAGACAATTCTTATCGGAGAAAGCATTGAAAGAGGTTCCTTTTATAAAATGGATTTGACGACAGTCAACTTTTTTCTAGTAAAGTCCTTGGTGGTCTAGTGGCTAGGATCCAGCACTCTCACTGCTGTGGCCCGGGTTTGATTCCCGGTCAGGGAAACTATGACAGACAGACAGACAGACAGACAGACAGACAGACAGACAGACAGACAGACAGACAATTCTTATCGGAGAAAGCATTGAAAGAGGTTCCTTTTATAAAATGGATTTGACGACAGTCAACTTTTTTCTAGTAAAGTCCTTGGTGGTCTAGTGGCTAGGATCCAGCACTCTCACTGCTGTGGCCCGGGTTTGATTCCCGGTCAGGGAAACTATGACAGACAGACAGACAGACAGACAGACAGACAGACAGACAGACAGACAGACAGACAGACAGACAGACAGACAGACAGACAGACAGACAGACAGACAGACAGACAGACAGACAGACAGACAGACAGACAGACAGACAGACAGACAGACAGACAGACAGACAGACAGACAGACAGACAGACAGACAGACAGACAGACAGACAGACAGACAGACAGACAGACAGACAGACAGACAGACAATTCTTATCGGAGAAAGCATTGAAAGAGGTTCCTTTTATAAAATGGATTTGACGACAGTCAACTTTTTTCTAGTAAAGTCCTTGGTGGTCTAGTGGCTAGGATCCAGCACTCTCACTGCTGTGGCCCGGGTTTGATTCCCGGTCAGGGAAACTATGACAGACAGACAGACAGACAGACAGACAGACAGACAGACAGACAGACAGACAGACAGACAGACAGACAGACAGACAGACAGACAGACAGACAGACAGACAGACAGACAGACAATTCTTATCGGAGAAAGCATTGAAAGAGGTTCCTTTTATAAAATCGATTTGACGACAGTCAACTTTTTTCTAGTAAAGTCCTTGGTGGTCTAGTGGCTAGGATCCAGCACTCTCACTGCTGTGGCCCGGGTTTGATTCCCGGTCAGGGAAACTATGACAGACAGACAGACAGACAGACAGACAGACAGACAGACAGACAGACAGACAGACAGACAGACAGACAGACAGACAGACAGACAGACAGACAGACAGACAGACAGACAGACAGACAGACAG